>NW_026732230.1:67500-204441 GCF_028476545.2 Physella acuta | reverse complement strand
AGAATTGTATGCAAGAAACTCTTCACGCAAACCATTTAGATTAGACAACATTTCCTTTTTTTCAATGTTTCAATGACGTCATTACATTACTGTGTGCACTCTCTGGTTTGAGATTATGTTCTACTCTACGCTAAATGTGTCGACGTCATATTTCGTTTTTCGAATTACTGTGCAGGTTTTTAAATTCCTTGTGTTTTCTCTAGAGCGTTCTTGTCAGACAGATAGATAGATAGAGAGACAGCGAAACTATTATTATAGATAGATACTTGATTGCACTCCTGACGTGAGTCACAAAGAACAGCTATCGCTGATTGTGCGGTTTGTGGATGCTTCAGATTGTGACTTAAAAGTTGTGGAACATTTCATGGAATTTTTTATTGCTGAAAACACAACAGGCAAAGGATTGTCAGAGTTACTGCTAGGTGCACTCGAGAAATTAGGCTTGGATATTGATGACTGTCGAGGACAGGGATACGATAATGGGGCTAATATGAAAGGAAAACAACAAGGAGTGCAAGCCCATATTCTTCGCAAGAATAGTCGCGCATTTTTCACACCCTGCGGCTGCCATAGACTTAATCTTGTGTTGGGAGATATGGCGAAGATCAGCTCTAAAGCAGTGACATTTTTTGGTGTTCTGCAAAGAATCTATGTGATATTTGCCGGTTCACCTGCAAGATGGAAGATTTTGGAAGAAGCTGTGCCTTACATCACAGTAAAATCACTGTCAGACACAAGATGGGAATGCCGTATAGAGAGTGTAAAAGCTTTGCGCTACCAAATAAGCGAAATAAAGGAAGCCCTTTTCACTGTATCAGATGAGTCCAATGACCCTATGGTAAAAGCCGAAGCAGAATCACTTGCTAATTTTGAGGTAGGAAATTTTGAATTCATCCTTGCTGTGATCATTTGGTATGACATCCTATTCGCAGTTAATACTGTGAGTAAATCGCTACAATCAGCCGATATGCAGCTTGATGTAGCAATACAGCAAATTAAAGGACTCGTCACCTACTTGACAAATTATCGGGAAAATGGTTTTAATTCTGCCATGATTACTGCAAAAGAAATTGCCAAAGCAATGGATGTGGATCAAGTATTCAAACAGAAAAGAAGCAGAAAAAGAAAAAGACAATTTGAATATGAGAGTACAGATGAGAGCACGTTATCGGGTGAAGATGAGTTTAGGACAGAGTATTTCTTGTGTATAATGGATCAAGCAATTATTGGCATGAACACTCGATTTGAACAGCTACGACAATACGATTCACTCTTTGGGTTTCTCTACAACATAAACACAATGAGAAAATTAAATAATGAGGATTTGTTAAAAAGTTGCATGAATCTTGATATAGAGTTGCGATCGGTGAGCTCACGTGACTTAAACGGGGCAGATTTGTGTACAGAGCTCACAATGTTTCGAGAAATTTTGCCCGAAGGTATTAAGTCAGCCAAACAGTGCCTTCAGTACATTTGGAGTATTCGGGATTCCTTTCCCAATACGGCGATCGCCTACAGAATCTTGCTAACAGTTCCAGTCACAGTTGCAAGCGCCGAAAGAAGTTTCTCCAAACTGAAGTTGATCAAGAACTATTTGAGATCAACGATGTCCCAAGACAGGCTCTGCGGCCTGTCGATTCTGTCAATAGAAAAAGACATAGCCTCCAGTTTGGACTATGATGATATAATCATGGAATTTTCCTCACGAAAGGCAAGAAAAGTAGATCTTCGTTTGTGAACGTACTGGTAAGATTTTCATAAATAAACATTAATGTTAAAAAAATCAGGTTTGAAGCTGACGTTCATCGTCCCTTTAATGCGTGTCTCAAACTTATGTCTGTTTTATTTTTTACTTTTCAAACAAAAAGCCTTAACAGAAACAAGCAACGTTTCAAAAGCACTTCTAAGTAAACACATTATTTGTTAATCAGTGTCTTAATGCTAATACGACATTGAGAAACAGCTTAAAAATACCATATATATCGTTATAAATATTAATTCGCGTTGAGAAGAAAAAAAAACGCCTCACTGTACATGTTTTAGACACCAATGGAAAAAATATAAGGCCCCGCGCGGATGGTTGGCCATAGGCCCCGCGCACCCCTAGCGCCGGCTCTGCCTACAATAGTTTGATGGATATGATGATTTTACTGGCATAAGCACTCTATCTTCCCAAAATCTTGCGTGGTGAAGCCTCTGGTTTTATGTCCCGCTAACCACACGAGCCGACATAGTGCTAACCATACTATCCGTTCATATGCCGAGGTCACAGAAACAGGTGGACTCTACTTCACTTGCCCCCATAGACCGTCAGATTTGGAGAGGGAACTTTACTTTTAACCACATGAACACAGAAGGGATTCACCAGCTGGTTTAAATGTAGTTCATTAAATTAATATTGGAAAGTCAGCAATAATTTAATTGCAGATTAATTCAAGTCGTGTGCCTTCATTAAACGTTTAATCAGATTAACTTATCCAATTTTTGTTTAAACTCTGCTAGTGTTTACATTGGATTCACGAGAATCGACTTATTTGAGATGTACCAGCGCAACACTAACTATAGTATATAGAAGGGCCTAAAGTATTGTGGTGATTTAATCATCACATATTGCTCAATTTGCTCAGTCTGCTGTTTGGTTGAATGCCGTTCACCTATCACCTTTTAGAAGCTTTGCAGGATTGGTAATCCGTTCCTTTATACAAAGATTGGGAGATCGCTTATCGCATCTTACCCAAAATATCAAACTTACTGTCTTATAAGACTTAATACTCAGTTACTCAGCTACCCCGGGCCCATAACGATTCCAGGCAAATCTTCGCGGAATGATCCTTCGAAGTTATACAAATGCTCGTAACGAAATGTAGTGCCGTGTGCTTTAAGGGCTGGTGTGGATTTTTATTTTTAAAAGTCATTGTGTGTATAAACATATTGCTTGCAAGGTCCTTAACTAAAATATTGGCCTACTCTATACTTATTCGCATGCTGCTCTTGTTGGGCATACATGGTAGGATACACTTATTTGCATGCGCCGCTGCTCTTACGTTTATGAATGTTAATACTGTTAATACATAGTTGGTCTTATCGATGATTTTTGCAGGCTTGGATTTTTTAATTGATCCGTATCCAAGTTGTATGCAGATTGAGTACAAATTTAGTTGAAAACGGTTTCCGTGGGGGGGGGGGGGGGACAATGTGATCAGGAAAAGAGCGCATGATTGCTAACACTAGGGTCAGGACAGTAACCTAACTAGTAGAGAAAACACATCAAAACACTGTTGCCTTGCAGTTAGGTCTTGGATGGACAAAGGCTATGGAAGCAAACCCAGAAAGAAAAGCAAGTTGGAGCGTGAGTCAAAGGGCCATATGGCGCAGAGAATTTTGACGCGTAGATCTCCTTTGTGGTTGAGGAATGAAGAAGAATCTTACTAAATGAAGAACATTGTCCTTAAAACGCGAACTGTTATCTTCGGTAAACTCGAGGTCCTATTAAATTACCTATTATAGTTGGCCTATAATTTAAGTTTGATCTAAATATTTTAGACAAAGATCTAGCTAGATCTATTTTTAAAAATCTAATATCTATATTCTATATAGATCTATATGCCTACCTTGGCTAAACCTTTTTAAATCTAAGCCCTACTGCATTCTTGCTAACACTAAAACATGGAACCTATTTTATCTATTTATTATATTTTATAAACGAATATAGATGTATGCCATTTTAACTAGATCTAGATCTAGTTAAAATGGCATACACAATTTTTAAAATAAAAAAAAAACAAATGCGAGAAAACGTGTTTTGTGTTTTATTGATCTAGATCTATTTCATAAATACAAAGTTGACCTGTCTCCGCAACACCCAGCCGTAGCCTTTGAACTTTAGAGGGATAATTTGACCAATCAACGCGGGCCAAGTAGAGATGACTTTTTCCGTACTTGGGGATAGTTCATTGGTGAGAGTACAGTTCGTGGTGAAGTATGATTGGTTAATTTTACTAGCGGAAGGGAAACCCCTACTTTGCTCAACGTGCTAAATAGACCAACACCGGTTCCAAGCTTGTGTTTGTTTTCACATTTTTCCTCGTCTGTCAACTCAGGCGCTGGAGTAAGATGGCAAAAATGAAACATTTCATTTTTATTGGATTAGTATGCTGTCTTCTTTTCGCTGGTATGATTTTATTTCTATTTTAAAATATAATTAGTTAAAGACTCTACTGTGCGTGTACAATAACAACAACTGTCTAGTTTCACGGTTTCACACTTGACAGTGGTACCGAGATCTAGACTAGATTTCTACGTCGCAGTGTGTAGTGTAATCTCTGACCGCCGAAGAGTGTGTAGACTAGAATCTAGATCTAGAATCTAGATCTAGTAGACTCGTCTGGTTAGTCTTAGCTCTTAGTGTATTGATTATGTTCGTAATCTAGATCTAGATCTAGATCTTGTACGTCACCCGTTAAGAAGAGAAAGACAGGTTAAAATTTAAAATTAAGTGAAAGGAAAGTCAAGGACTCAAGTGAGAGGGTTGTGCCTAGGCATTAAATTAATAATAACTAATAATAATACAAAATGGAATGTATGGGAAAGCTAGGCTAAGGTCTAGAAATGGACTATCTAGATCTAGAATCTAGATTACTCCAGAATAGAATACTACTGTAGATTATGTTTAGGATTTAGCCATTTTGGCATTTAGGCTTCATACTTCATAAAGCTATTTTTAGATGGACATTTAAAATCTAGGGGGGGGGGGGGGGATTTGTATACCTCAGTGAGGCTCAGTGTCCAATAATATAATCTTAAAAAAGGGTGTTAGGTTACTGGGTAGTTAACTAAAATACACACATGGCTTGCTAATGTCAATGCTAACCCCAACCCTAGTCCTACCATTCGCCAACCCTAATTTCTAACTATAAAATTAGTCGAGATTACAATACTACTATCTAGATCTACTTACAACAATCCAACACACCTATTTTTTGGAGAGTCTAAAAGAATAGATGTAGGTCTGGTATTTAATTATTCGCCTCACTTAATGACTTAAATTCTTAAATGAGTCATTCTTTTAGATCTAAAGTACTCTTGATTAGTTTAGATTCTAGAATAATTCAGAGAGATTATTGTAGATCTCCATCATTTATTAAATAGATCTATGGGTAATCTCCTAGTAAGCCTATAGCATCTGTTATTAATACAATAAACAATATGCATTTAAAATCAATCTATCCAAACATTCTGTATAAAAAAAAAGATGGACCCAAATAATGCATGATACTGCAGATAAATTCCGGAAATGCTGACAGTCTACTACTGTTTATTTTGCTGCTATGCTATTCTGGAATAATAAGTTATTATTCCAGAATAGCATAGCAGCAAAATAAACAGTAGTAAAGAAATGGCGTAGACTGTCAGCATTTCCGGAATTTATCTGCAGTATCATGCATTATTTGGGTCCATCTTTTTTTTTATACAGCATGTTTGGATAGATTGATTTTAAATGCATATTGTTTATTGTTCTAGATTCTAATCACTTTGACTTAATAGCATTCATTTTTACTCTGTCTAGTAATATTGCCTCAAAACTCCTGCAAGTTTTTATATCCGTGTTTCTATTTAAAAAACACTAAACTAATTACTACATAACTTTATAATTAGATCTAGATTAGGCCTACTATTTGCTGCTAATTTTCTGTTTTTTTTTTTTTTTTGTTTCCTATGTCTATTAAACTTCAAACTTAAGTTAAAACATTAATTTTCATTTAGGGCTAAGTACACTTGACTTTATTCATATTTCATTCAAATGTCACAGATAAACAATGGTTTACAGTAACAAATGCTTACAAAACTCAACAAAGATTGCCATATAATTTCTACTGCTAAACTGGGAGATTTCCAGAGACTTAGATTAGAAGCTACATTCCATAAATAATCACCTGACTATTAGATTCTATTTAGTAGCTACTCTAGACTACTAAACTAGCTGACTAGAAATGGCATGCTCTTTCTCATCTTAACAACAGATATACACTTTTGTTTTCAGTATCCTACAATTCAGATATCTTTTCTGTAACATAATCATTGGCCCTTTAGTTTTATTAGCCAGCTAATTAGTTATTAAACCAAAACATGTATTTTAACAGCATAGCTGCTCAACATTTCAACACTTATGATATATATTTATATTATTGGTCAACAAGTACATCCTTATTTGTTACTGGGCTATTCACCGTCCCTTATTATTTTTAAAGAATTCTTGGTTTTTAGAGCAGGGCAATAGCTTACATTAAGCATAACTGTGTCCAAATATGCTTTAATACAGAATATTATCGTCATATTGTATATTGTCTTGACATCACTTTATGGTTTATCGTTTGTTTATGCTAGGAATTTAACGACAAAATCATAACAGAATTCAATAAGCACTGTGTCTTGCCAGAATTTTAACAGGTCCCTTTTATTTAGTAGTATCATTACCCTGAGCTTGAACATAGATGCTATTTTACTTCTGTCATTAAGAGCAGTGCTATCAAAAACATTTTGTTCATTCTTAAACCAACCTAAACACTATTGGATTTCTCAAGGCTAAAATTAACTGTTATAGACTAGCTGTTTATTGCACTTTTAATGGCAAAAGACTACCAAACAAGGAATTTTTGAAAAATATGAAATACAGTGAAAAACAGTGGTTCTTAACCCTTTTGCAAGTGCTAAACCCCATCAGCTTCACAGGCACATTCATCAAACCCTTCTTAATAGGCAAATAAAATGATTTTTTTAATCAAATTCAAAACATTTATATTAAACTGGTGCACTAAATGAACTGTGTATAAAGAGCAAAACCATTAAAATATGATTTCACACAAAAACATAATGAACACTTACTGCAAATCAGTTTGACTTCTGGTCTTCACAGAAAATACTTAGGTAGGTAAAGGTTATTTTCCATATGCTAGACTAAACCCTAACCCTAAGTAAGATATAAAAGGTTAAACAGTTGTATTATTAATACCATTTACACAATAAACAAAAATGGAAGTAAATTATAAGATCACGATTGAGCGGAAACAGCTTATTTCCTCTATTGTAGGTGGAAATGAACACATTCTTTAAAAAAAATTTCCTGGGGGGGGGGGGGGTCTAGTTTTGGTGACAGGTATGATTTCCAGTTGTGATATTTTTCTTGTACGCATATTTGCCTTGTGTTTAAACTCATATTTTGTTCAGAATTTAGTTGTTTTTCTTACCTATTAATTAGAATCAACCTGAATTCAACTGGCACATTCATATAGTGTACTTAACTTCATGGGCTCTCTATATCAATATTACTTGCTGATTGCTTCATCAAACCATAACAACAGTATCACTAAGAACATTATTGTTAAAGTTAAATTGCGGTGTTAAAAAATGGTTAAGGTTGAAATCTACTATCTACTTTCTTTATTTAATAGCTGCAAGAGCAGCAGATGATGACGATGATGATGATGTTAAGCTGGAAGATGATATTGGCAAGAGCAGAGATGGATCAAGAACAGATGATGAAGCTGTTCAAAGGTAAATATTATTTTCATTTTAAAATACATTTCTTTGTTTAATTTATGTAAAAAGACAGCTACGTATGTTAAAACAATTCGTAATTCATCTATTTTTGCTGATGATTTATTTTTAATAATAATTTTAATTGTTCAGCTATAACATTTGTAGCTAAATCAATTTATCACATTTATAACAGGGAGGAAGAAGCTATTAGCCTTGATGGTTTGAATGTTGCCCAAATGAAAGAGTTAAGAGAAAAATCTGAGAAATTCCAGTTTCAAGCTGAAGTGAATCGCATGATGAAGTTGATTATTAATTCACTTTACAAGAACAAAGAGGTTAGTTGAAATATTTGCCTCTTTTTCATAAAACTTTCAAGTAATTTTAAACTTTTTAAATCCTTTAAAAAGCCTATTTGCTATTTTAAGATTTATGCTTTCTTCACATCAAACAGATCTTCTTAAGAGAGTTGATTTCTAATGCATCAGATGCTTTGGATAAGATACGCTTCCTATCACTGACTGATCCAAATGCTTTAGCTGCAACAGATGAATTAGCTATTAAAATAAAGGTAACTGTTTTTTTTTAGAATTCAGTTTTTTATTTTACTATAGAAATTAAAATGTTTATAAATTAATCTTCTTAAGATGTTTTCTTGGAGAACCGGCTACCAAGAAGATGTAACCTACTTTTCAGTTTTAAACTTGCAGCACATAAATTTTGAACAAATAAACTGCACAAAAATATTTGCTTATGATTTTTATAGATTTTTTATGATTTTTTATAGATTTTTATAAATCAATTAGAGTCTCAATATATATACACATGTGTAAGTGAGCATTCTGATTTGCACATTTTATGCCCCAAAAATGTGACTACACAGTTATACAAAATTTTGTTTTTCTGCGTCAGGCTAATCTAAATACACACAATTTATTTGATGTGAATTATGATTTCAATATTCCAATTTCTCAGTATATTTTGAGTATACCTTTGATTATTGGACTGTTGGACATCTGAAAATTTACAGTAAAAAAATCATTAAAAAGCAAAAAAATGTGACAAACTTTCAATGCCATTGAAGTGCTGGAATGGACCAAAATAGTAAGCAGCAATCTGGCTGATACAATACATGGAAAGCCATTCATATCACTATTACTGTCTTAAGATTTTGCTCTGTGGGCACTTCTTTGTTCCTTGTCATATCCCTAATATTGTCAATATTAGCAGAAATTAAAAAAACCCATCTCAGTGCAAGTGTAATACAGTATTACTCTGCTAGCTATAAGAAGTACCACTGTATTATTGAAGTTAACCCATAAAGTGTGTGTGTGTGAAGTTATTTTGTTCCTTAATATGGGGAGGAATAACATTTGTGATACTTGTTAATCAGCCATTCCTATTTAAGTAATGTCTCAAAATTTAAAAATGGGGAAACTATTCTCTTTTTCCCCCATTACCTTGTTAACATATTTAAGCAATAGTTATGCTTGTTATACACGTGTCTTCTTATGTGCATGGTACATGTTATATATATACACATACATTCAAGCTAACACAATGTATAACTAATGACAAAATGCTACAAAAATAATAAGCATTTGTACTTTTTTTAAGTGCATGCATTACTTTACGCTACGCTACTAGTTTAACATACTTCTCATTTTCAAAACTTGAGATGCATTTTATAGTCTGTTCTGTATTCAAATAACCTATTACGTTACCATAATCTGTATTTTTGTAAGCTGTGTAACTATTTAGTTTGCTGCTGAAGTAGTAATGTTGTTATCTTTACTTTTTTCATTTAGTGTAGAGCTCAAGCACATGCTCTTCATGACATTCGTTTTTTTTTACCTGCCAGCACAATACCTTTGTGTTTTCCTTTGTTTTTTTTTCCCTTATAGTAATCAATGGTTACCATGCTAATACATTTTCTTGGCAAACACTATTCCTGCTAGATAAATTGCATCGGTATCCCTCTTAATCATTCAGATTTATACATGTTAGCATAGTGATAGATCTACCAGTAGTCTGTCTTTGTTACAGTATTGTTTGTGGTGCCTTGCTTCATAAATTGATTCTGTAGAACAGGGGTCTCCAAACTACGGCCCGCGGGCCGGATGCGGCCCGCGAGGTCCTCTCATCCGGCCCGCGGCAATCTTTTTGTCTACTGAATAAATGTTTGTTAGAGGTGGCTGAGGAACGTTGCATAGAAATTTCAAAACAATTTGAAAATGTACCTTTGGGTGCAAATAAAATTGCCCAACGTGTTGCAGCCTTGGTGAAAACATCGGGACTGAAATAGCGAGAAATGCAAGCGAATTTCGATATTTTTCAATTGCCATGGATGAGTCGCTGGACAGCTGTTCCACCTCTAAACTTCTTGTATTCATTAGAAGTGTGGAGGAAGACATGAACATAACACAATAGCTGGTTTCCCTACATAGAAATATGGCACTGTTACCGGAGATAATGTCCAACCATAGATAGTTCAGAGACACGTTGAAAGATACAAACACAGAATCGCAAGATTTAGCATATTCCACAGCAGTAAGATGGCTAATTTGCGAGAAAGTTCTGAGCAGAGTATTTAAGTTAAGGAAAGAAATAGGTGACTTCCTGGAAAGTAAAGGCAAGCCACAGCCATTAATGTCTGATGAAGATTAGGTATATAAATTGGTCTCTGCTGCAGACATAACTAGTCATTAACATTTTTTGAACATAAAACTACAAGAGAGGGAAATCTAGTATCTGATCTATACGTTCACCTAAAGGTCTTCAAATCCAGATTTGTCTTGTTTTTGGAACGAGTACAGGCCAACAACTTGACCCACTCTCAGCAGTGCAAGGTCTTTACGGCTTAAACAACCACTGAGTTCCCCAAGTCATTTGTATGCGAGATCATCAAAGACCTCCAGGTGCAGTTTCAATAACGGTTTTCTGACTTGGATTCAAATGCAGAAGTGAGACTATTTCAAAACCCATATAATGCAAATGTGGCCAGTTACAAAGATGAGCAGCAGCTGGAGGTCATTGAATTGCAAGCAAATGACCTCCATAGAGTGTATTGTCTCCCGATAGTGTTTCTTTATGACTTTTTTCTTCGGGGGAGGGAGACACTTGAAATTTGTTTATATTTCTATATAAATTATATTTCGTTTGGGGGGGGGGGGGGGGGCGGGGTTAGAAGTTGTTCAGGGTGGGATCACCACCCCGAAGAGATACCTTGAACAAACTCTGGCCCCCGAACTGACATTTGATAGTTAATGCGGCCCTTGGGCTGAAAAGTTTGGAGACCCCTGCTGTAGAATGTCAAGTGGGCAGCATATTGTATCCTTAAGCAAAGCTATCTTAGCTCAATTCTTTTCATTGATTTTTATTTTTCTCTGGTTGGTAGTCAAGAAGAGTGCTTTCTTAAATTTTACATTGAATATCGCATAGCTAACTTATTTTACTTTTGTTGTGAACCGTACACTAAAAACAGGCGCACTTTGTTTATGCTCTTGCAGTAATTAGCAAACCCTGCATCCAGCTCAAATTAAGCAATTTCCCTCCCCTTAATGTTAATCATGTACTCTGTATTCTTAGGAGAAAACAGCAATGCTGGAAATAGACCAGGAGGTAGTAGTGTGCCATACTGCGATAGGTTTCCAAGCTCTTTTACTATAACCTGATTGCACTTCACTGTGTTGTAAATCTGTGTTCGCCGCTGGGGGGGGGGGGGGGGGGGCACGAGACAAGTATCTATTTGCGTGCAATGACGTGATCTACACTTGCCTTGACCCAAACGATATCCGCAGAAAACGAAAAATCATTGTGTCCTTGACAGTAGCGAAAGGCCAAGCTAACTTAATGCATTTTTATAGCCCCTTTATTAACTGATTATTGGTGTCTATGAAGGTTACTTTATAAACCCATTGTATTAAAAATTATTTCTTGTCGTCCATAAATGACGTCACGCAACTAAGGAAAGCGTGGTTCTGGCTACGTTGTGCCTAATAGGATTTACTCTGGTATAGCACTTATTGTGTAGAAACAAAAAAAAAAGAAGGAAAAAATGTATTCTTTCAACGAATGTCATTTGATTGCGGGAGGCGGGTGTTGCCCGAGGGGAATCCGTCATAACTTATGTGACGTCACTTAAGCACGACCCTACCAGACAGAAACCTTAGTGTGTTATACACGTCAGATAGCTCGTTCTTTAGATATGTGCTTTTATTTAATGCCTATAAACATGAACGCCGCGGTGTGTTAACTTTCTTCTGCGTACGTCTAGAGTTAGGCTAACTGCTTTTTTTTTTTTTTTTTTTTTTTAAAATTTTTGGCAACCGTTACGATTTTAGTCGGGAACTGTTGATTGTCAGAGCGCATTAGAATATACACACTTCTTTTTCAGTCCTTTCTGTTTTTACAGTTGAAGTATTTATTTGTCAGTCGTAATTTGTTTGTGATATTAGACGTTGTTTGCCTATTTTTTTTTTTAAAGAGGTCGTTCATAAATAACTTATACTCATAGGGGAATGGGAAGCTCGCGATTTAGAAAACTGTTTTTGTAAGATGTTATAGAAATTGATTAGTTTACCCTGTTGACCGATCTCAGAGGGTGGGTGTTGTAGCCTAGTTGTAGGCTTAGAAGTGACATATTTGGCGGGAAGAGAGGGAGTGTCTGGCTTTTGGGGGGGGGGGGGGTGTAAATTGCGTGACGTAATTTATAGATGGCCCCTAACAAGCTGCCTCGATTAACTCGGGTGACATAGATAATAGGTAGAATTTCGGTCTAATTTTTGTAGTTCATTTATTCATGAGTGGGCTCTTTACGTAACTTTTTAAACTAAATTTATTCCTAAGTTATTGTATGACATTGTTTGTGATGTTATACCCATTTTAATTTAAAAAAACATACACTGTTATCAGAACCCGTTTCCGTGTAGTCACCTTTTTTTGTACTTGTTAAATTGGAAATAAAACGCCCGGATTTTAGTCGCAACACTACAAATTCTATGATGAATTTGACACGTTTCTGCCATTTTCCCGATTATAGTTGTTCCTCAACTGATCTAGAACTACTCTGCCCCACTACACCGCGCTCGCTTTACTTGTTATAACTTACTTGGAAGACTTTGCTCTCAAATTAATGAAGGCTATCGATTACACAACACATTTTCACATTTTTTTCCCCTGAATACTCTAAAGTAGGCCTACACATAAAAGTACCCGTGTTATTAGGCAGATTATCGTGTTATTAAATAGATCATCGTTGACACGAGAGCTCCCTTCCCTGCCTTTAGAAATCAGTTATAACAAGCCGGTTTCTAGTGTACAGCTTCACAGAAGTGTCTTGTTTGTACCAAATGCGATCTACACACGGTCAAAGTGTGGGGCATGATTTTATTTATTAAAATGAGTATGCCAAGTGTGTATTTTCTATTATCTGTTCAGAATGCTATAAGCGCAGTAAAAGTAAGATGCGTCAATTAGATGTACTTGACTTTAGCCCTAGGTCGCCGCCGACACGGCAATTTTTTTTATACCTCCTCATCCCCTCCTAGGTTAATTTTAGCTCAAGAAAACGCGAGGCAGTAGTTGCCATGCGAAGTTCCAGCATGACTTATCGACTTTGTGCCTCTACTAGTTTACGTTGGTGAACACTATAATAAAAAATAAAATAATACATAACAAGAAAGATCTAGACCCTAGTTAATGTAATATCAATTTTTTCACTGGTAATAATTACGTTTTATGCCCAACGTGTAACTTCCCAGTGTCTGAAGACTTTATTGATAGTTTATCGCAAAACAAAAAATCTGTTGAAAATTACTATTAATAACTTCTTCAGTTGACTCAAAATACAACTCTGCCACACACACACCTGTATCTTGACATACTTTATTTATCTCCTGGCTTGTATTTATTTTGGTAATACAGCATGGGTAATATTTCTTTCCTTAACTAATATTGATCTCTAACTACTCAGTTAAACCTCCTGTGTTCTACCTGTGTTAAATATTTTTGTTTAGCATTGAGAATGTGTATCAGAGGTTAGGAAGTAGGTAGCATACATGTATTCTGGCATCCTGGTGGGGTTTTTTATGGGGGGGGGGGGGGGGGTTTGTACCAAATATATTGATGGTTAGTATAGTTGGAAAGCACATGTGTAAAAATATTATAAGACATAACTTTTGAAATTGAATTGATTGCCTGGATAGTTTTTGATACCCCACATTTATTTTTAAGAAAAACAGTTATCTTTTAGGTAACTAACCTTGTTAATTCCTTATAAACTTAGTGATGTAAACATTGTTTATGCTTCAATAATTTTATACTACATTTATTTTTTAATCACATTGTAATCTTTGGAAACTTTTAAAATATATTTTTTTGTTTCATTATGTAACATCATATGATGTAAATTTATTTTTACTTTCTATTAGGCTGACAAAGACAATAAGGTTTTGCACATTACAGACACTGGTGTTGGTATGACAAAAGATGAACTTGTTAAGAATCTAGGAACCATAGCCAAATCAGGAACTAGTGACTTTTTAGCAAAGCTTAATGATGCAAACACAGCAACAGAAACCAATGATCTCATTGGCCAATTTGGTGTTGGATTCTACTCAGCATTTTTAGGTAATGTACCTGTTTTGTACTTGCGTAATAAAGCTTCTTTTTTCCAGAGGGAGCAAACTTACTACATTACATTTTCTATTTTTAACAAAGAAAAATATTAGATTTTTAATATTAATTTTTAGAATTTGATATGGTTGTGAATATCAATTGTGCAGTTTTAATTCTACAAAGCTGTTTGATTGGCATTACACTTGTCTATAATTAGTGGGTTTTTTTTTTAATTGACAGTTGCTGACAGGGTAATTGTTACATCTAAGCACAATGATGATGAACAGTATGTTTGGGAATCAGATGCTGAAAGTTTCAGTGTTGTTAAAGACCCACGAGGCAACACTCTTGGACGCGGCACAACTATCAGGTTGGATAACAGAAAATTAATTTTTATGTGTTTGTGTGTGTGTGTGTGTATATATATATATATATATATATATATATATATATATATATATATCCTTGAAATATTTTTGTAAAAAATGCAAACCTAATACTTTTTTGTCTTCAGTTTGCAGTTAAAAGAAGAAGCTCATGACTATTTAGAAGAGAGTACTTTGAAGAATTTAGTAAAGAAATACAGTCAGTTTATTAACTTTAATATCTACTTATGGACAAGTCAAGTAAGTGTATTGCATTTTTTAATCATTACAAAAATTAGTTTCTTGTTTTTTCTACAGAAATTATTTTGATATATAAATACATTAGCATAGTTTTGTTATTTCACTGTCAAAAATTTTGTATAGGATGTTGCACATTTTACAATTTCTTTGTAATGAAAACTAGGAACAAGAAGTTGATGAACCTGTTGATGAAGAAGAAGCAAAGCCTGAAGCTACAACTGACGATGATGAAGATGAAGGGAAAGTAGAGGAAGAGGGAGATGAAGATAAACCTAAAGTTAAGAAAGTCAAGAAAACTGTCTGGGACTGGGAATTGATGAATAGTGTCAAGCCTATCTGGACACGCAAGTAGGCAAATTTACACAGATAACTTTTATCGATACAAATAATTTTCAGCTGTTAAACCATTTAAAAATAATAATTTAACAGTGTTTAGATATTTTATATCTTAACATTTTTGTTTTGCAGGGCTGCTGATGTTACTGATGAAGAGTACAATGCCTTCTACAAATCAATCTCCAAAGAAAGCTCTGAACCTTTGGCCAAAATTCATTTTACAGCTGAAGGAGAAGTTACTTTTAAATCCATTTTGTTTATTCCATCAACTGCACCTTATGATACCTTTACTAACTATGGCAAGAAAGTTGACCACATTAAGGTTTGTATAATATTTTAAACTTAATTTTTCTATATGTAAATATTGGTTCTTGTGTTTTACACATTGCTGTTACTATTGCAGATGTATGTACGGAGAGTATTCATCACTGATAACTTTGAGGATATGATGCCCAAATACTTGAGCTTTATTCGAGGTGTGGTTGATTCAGATGATCTTCCTTTGAACGTATCCCGTGAGACACTTCAACAGCACAAGCTACTCAAAGTCATTAAGAAGAAATTAGTGCGTAAAGCCCTTGACATGATCAAGAAAATTGACAAAGAACAATATGAAAAATTCTGGAAGGAATTCAGCACTAAGTATGATCATTATCTGTTTCTTTTTATTTCGTTTCTTGAATAGGCTTTGTATTAAAAAGATGACATTTCCATTTTATCTATAAATTCATCGTTTTTAAAATGTTCTATTGACAGCATTAAGCTGGGTGTTATTGAAGATACGTCTAATAGGACACGTCTGGCCAAACTGCTACGATTCTTCTCCTCCAACTCTGACACTGAACAAACATTCCTTGCAGACTATGTAGAGAGAATGAAAGAAAAGCAAGAGGCCATCTACTTTATTGCTGGCACAAGTAGAGAAGAGGTCAGCTTATTTTTTATACCTTTCCTCAATATACATCTCTAAAAAACATGTGACAATGTATCTTAGCATTTTTAAAAACAAAATAATAATATAGTGAGATAGTTATATTTTAGATTTACTATTACACCAACCATGTGAAGCAAGTTTTTTTAAAATCTATTTGGTCAAAAACACAGCTACACTCACCCACTCTTTGTATGTTACCTGTAAATAAGTTCAAACTTACTTTGAAAATGTTAATATCCTTGGTTATTGACAAAGAAAAGGTGATTTTTCACAATTATTTTTGATACTCATGTGTTTAGGTTGAGAAATCTCCATTTGTTGAACGCCTGTTGAAGAAGGGCTATGAAGTTTTGTACCTCATTGAGCCAGTTGATGAATACTGCATACAATCCTTGCCTGAATTTGAAGGCAAGAAATTCCAAAACATTGCCAAAGAAGGCCTGAATTTGGACACATCTGAAAAGGCAAAAGAGAGGAAAGAAGCGCTTGAAAAGGACTTTAAACCTCTTACAGATTGGCTTAAGGATGATGCTCTTAAGGATCAGGTTAGTTTTTATATCAAGTAAAGGTTTATTTTTTAATTATCAACTGAAATTTTTTATTTATAGTTTGCTTACTGTATGCTACTTAATTTCAGATTGAAAAAGCCACAATCTCTGAACGTTTAACCAACTCTCCTTGTGCTTTGGTGGCCAGTCAGTATGGATGGTCAGGAAATATGGAGAGAATAATGAAATCTCAAGCTTATGCCAAACAGGGAGATGCTTCTAATCAGTATGTTTATAAGTTTTAATATTTCTCAAATGTTTTCTTTAATGTACAACTTAAAAATGAACTTTCCAAATTCTACATTGCATTGCATGACAGAGGAAGTTATTTTGCTTTCATTCTCTATCAGATTTTATGCTAATCAGAAAAAGACACTGGAGCTCAATGCTAGACATCCATTGATCAAAGAACTGAAATCCCGTGTTGAGGTAGAATTATACCCTTTTGATTATTATTAACTTGCCACATTTACTTATTCCTATAAGCTGTATTTTGTTAGTAATTTTTATCACTGAAATAAAAGTGTTTTTTAATGAAGCAAAAGAATTAAATAAATTTATATCAATACATTTTTTGTTTAGCAATTATGAATGTTAAATTTGTTGTTTCTCTAGGCCGATGCTTCAGATGAAACTGCCAAAGATCTTGCCAAGGTGTTACTTGACACAGCAACCTTGAGATCAGGTTTTGCTGTCAAAAACTCTTTGGACTTTGCACAACGTATAGAAAGGATGATGAAAATGAGTATGGGTTTGGACTTAAATGCACAGGTATGAACAGGTTTATTATATTTCTTTTATGCTTTTCTCTAGTTATAAAAAGGTGAAAATTTAGTGACACCACCTACCTGGTTTTTTTTTTTAAATTCCATTTTTTAAAACATTAGGTTGAGGAAGAACCAGAAGAGGAGGAAGTACCTGCTGCTGAGGCACCTGCTGATGAAGAAGAAATTGCTGCAGATGATGATAAACCTGCTGAAGAGGTAAGCAATCAATAATGTATCATTTAGTCACTGATCATATGATAAATGCCACTAGATAGGTTGTTTTTGTAGTATAATTTATTATCTGTGTAATTCTTTTTCACAATCAAGTTTCATTGCAAGCTTTTTCGTGTAATTTCCAAATTCATTAGCTGTTTTCTAATTTTAAAGGTAGTAATATTTTCACTAAAAGTGGCACTAATAGCATAGAGACAGTTTAAAATACTACTTAAAAAATTAAACATTACAATAGTTTTATTACAGTGTTTTATTTTTTTAACATTCTATAATTTGGTGTAAGAGTATTTTGTAAAATTACTAAAATAAAATGACTGCCTTATCCTGAAGTTATAGTGCCAGTTGGCAACTTTAACAGCCTGACCTCAAACCTTGCTGCTTGCCCCTCCTTTTGTTTTTGTGTGAGTGTGTGAATGTGCTCTCTAGCCATTACTGCACGTCTTTCCAAATTATTGTAATATTTGCAACAGGCTAGCCATCAGTTGTACCCTTAATTTCAGACGCTGGTAAAACAAAGTTAAGGGGTTTTTTTTTTTTTTTAAATCAAAGAATCCAATTGAATTAATAACTTAGTCTTTAGACTGGGTAAAGTTAGAAGAAATCACTCTTTTACTGAACAAATTGTGCATGATGTTTGGAGTGAGCATTCATGATTTTTTAATTTATTTATTCAGTCTGTTGTTTTTGCCATTCTGTTTAACTGCTCCATCCAATTTGAATCCGCTAACCCGGCAATAGTGAATGGTTTCAATAATAGTTTAATTGTGACAATACAATTCTTTATATATATTAATTAAACCTGGGGTAAATAATAAAATTTGGATGGAGAAATGACAAAATAAATTAGAATGGCAGCATGTAAGGTGATAAATGTATTTTTTTAATATATTAATGGTCACAGCAAGCAGCAAGGCAAGTCACAAAGGTCAATGTACTGGCACTTCTAGTGTTCATACGCATTTTTTAGAGCTCTACTGTAGGATATATTTCATACATATATTGTTTAACACAATAGCTTCTTTTTTTTTTAGTTTTATTTTTAACTGAACATACTCAAATCTATTTTATTTCTTAGTTCTTTTTATACCAGTGTACACCTAGCCAGTGACCATTTGCGTTTTGCCTTTGCTCTCTTGCAGGAATCTGAGGACACAGGCAGAGATGAGTTGTAACACCTACTTCTGATAGTTGCTTGCACTAGTGTATTATCAGCTGATGTGGCATTTTGTTCATCAAACTACATTTCTCATTTTCATATTAGTTGACCAAAAATTCTAAATTGAAATGTATACAATTTTTTACACATTTTTTTGTTTTAATTCTCATTATAAAATGTTTCAGTATTTTGCTGTTGCTACTAACCCTTGTTTTTTTTTGTTATGACAAAGCTTTATGGAACTTTTTGAAAATATTTTTCTGAGTTCCTGCTAGTTATCTCTCATACATTCAGGTGTAAAGATTAGAACATTTAATTCATTCATTCTGTTTGATTGAGGAACAAATTTGCAAACCTTGGGTATCTTCTTATAAATAGAATTTGTGTGAGTGATCTAACAAGCATCATGTAAACTGAATGGTTCATCAAAAAGTTAGCTGTATTTTTACCTAGCTAAAATCTCATAGAACCTTGATACTTACATGACAATATTTCTCGCTTGCATTGTGGGTTGTTGGCTAAATGTGCTTCATCTAATTCTGAAAATTCTACCCAAAAATTTTATTTGTTAATTACTTACACTTTCTAAATTAATCCTTAAAAAGCACATTCATGTCTAAAACTTTTTATTAGATTGGATATTATAGTATATAATTTAAATCTTTGACGGTCTCAACATTAGAGTTTTTAAGTTTTAGTGGTATTTGAAAATTACCTTTGTTAAAGCCAAAGCATTGAATGTTTTCATTTGTGAAAAACTTGTATTCTTAAGTAAGGATGCTAGAATGAATATGATTGCTGGAAAATCTTTGATATAATTGTGAACAGGATCTATTTATCACATAAATGTTGAAAGTATTCAGTTGTGAATTTTTTACTTTACATAACTTGGACTTTGGACCATATCTGTGTGCATGTTTTGAACATTTTTATTACTATTTCATTCCAGTAAAGTTTGTCATATTTTATGATACAAATTAAAAATGGTTTATATCCTTAACAAAATATTGTCCAGCCTTTTTATAAGGCAATTTTTATTTCAATCTCAAATAAATAAATAGGGTTCCCAGGTTATTAAAAAAGAAATTTTTTGAAATGGATCTATATGGTTAATTGGAATGTATGGTAGTTTTCATATCAGAAGGAATAAATGAATTTAATTCGTCCAAATTTAAAATGTTTCAAATACCTAATGAGTAATTTGTTATGTTTTATGGTTAAATAAATGTATATTTAAAAACTCTTGTTCTTTTTTTTCTCTAATCACTGATTACACAAGCGGTTGTTTTTTTTTAAGTTACAAATAATAATGCTGTCAAATTTGCTAATTTAAGATAATGTTTAAACATCGATCTTGCTGATCATAAGTATAAGCCATGTTTACTCCACTTCTGCAATGCTGGGTGTCTTTTTGAGTTGCATGAAGTTTCACCAAATTATTCTTTTTTTTTCAATTTGACTGAAAACTTAACATAAAGCAACAGCTAATTACGGCTGTATTAGTCATTAGATATTAACAATTGGTACACCGTTATGTGACCTGAGTTAATTTTGTTTTAAGTTTGGCACGTGATCATTAAAAAATGGTTGGGGCTCACAAAGTATTTAATATTCGCTGGGGAAGGAGGGGAGATCCACCTAAACGAACTTCAGATCAATACACCACTCTCAGCACGCTTTCCAATAACAGGAAACAGACGGGGTTCCCAAACATGACGTAGCTGAAGTAATTATATACGTTTCGAGGCAAACCTGCTGCCAACTCATGTTCTCTCCGCATTGGTACAGCAAGACGCGGATAGAGCTATCGTAAACAAATCAGTTTCAATGACTTTTATAGAAACTGGTAAGTGAATCGCGTGTACAAGTTGAAAACGAAATTATTGAGAAGAGTAAAGAGAAATGAAAATCTTTTATTTCTCTCCCCTTCCCCCGTCTCATGTTCAAAATCGAATAATTTTTCATTCCTTAAAATTATGTATTTCATTCAATTCTTGGCGTGATTATCCGTTGAATCATCCACCAGTGTGTTGGTAATCTGTTCATGTTGTGTCCCGTCTCCCTACGCAGTTGGCTTTGTTTTATTATCCAAGTCGCAACGCGAGGCTGGCCTACCGTGTAACTGTTTGTGATTCTTTGCTATAAGAAAATGATTACATTGCCAGCGTGGTTAAGTTCGATCACTGATTCGCGATTTGAACGACAGCCAGACCAAACACCACACGTTGAAACATGTAAGAGAGAACAAACGAAGCAGACATGCACGCGTAGACCAATTATAAGATGCGTTCTGATTACTTGTCCATTCGGTTTGCTTCACTGCATGGCTAATTCACTTTTAACAGTCGTCGGTTTCCGATTATTCCCTCATCTTGTCCCCCCCCCCCCCCCATCAATAAACATAGCCATATTTCTGTCAACGCACCTCTATTTCCAGAGTTTAAAAGAAAACAAAAAACTAATTGTTCAAACCTTTTAAAATTTAACTCTGCTCGAACTTAATGGCAAACATGTTTGTGGTTTGATGAGCGCTTATCGCTGAAAGGATCGTCTAGTTATTGTTACAAACCCATTCCCCTTTTATTCTTTAAATTGTTTTTCGGTTTGTAATGTGTGTGTTGCAGGGGGGTGGGGGTGGTGAAGGTTTATGGAGGAGCACATGGTGTAGTATGGAAGGATTAAATGTTGAGGAATCTGACAGGCTGCTTAAGGTGGGAGGGTCAGAAAAGGCGGCGAGTACGGATGGTATTTTTATACATACTTTTCAGCAGACTTATTTTCTGAAAATACTGTTCGCAGCATGCTTACGTTATGTAAATGTGCACAAACCCAAAGTATGGTAATTTTAAACTAGGTTGAAAGCATCAGCTGTAACATTTCGTGTGAGTCTGATGAATGAGCGAGTCATCTTTTAGTGATTGGTTGATGGACTAGCCTGACGCCCACCTTTGAGTGACGGCTTAGGTTGATCTCATTACCTTATGTATAGCAAATACTGAAATTACATTGGAGGGGGTGGGTAAATAGGACGTAATTCTATGAAAACCTTTCATTACTTCTTATCTTATATCTCCCCATCATCAATGAATAACTCATGCGCCTATATTATCGAATTTTCTGTTCGTTTGGAGCTTTATTCGTCTATTTTTTTTAGAAGCGTGATAGGGATCAATTATTCAGTGGGGCCGTCTAGCATAGCGTAGGGTAAGGTGGGGTAATTCCACACACGGGGTAATTCCACACACTATATACTGGATACTCTCTATTTTTAATGAGAGTAAAGTTTAATTAAAAGTTACTATTCCCTGTTTCTAAGAGGTCATTTCTTGTACTTTCTGATACTGTTAGAGAAGCGTTCACCTACATTCAGAGCAAGAATTTTAATTTTATCTGCATCTATCTTCAAACATCCTTAGGTAAGTACAACCCCTGCACTTTTTTAAAAATATTTTTTTTGTCTTATTTTTAATTGTTGTCAATTATTTATTGATTATATGAAAGCTTAATAATTTTTGTTAATAGAAACAGTTAATGATGCTAGATTCAGCCTTTAATTTAGAACAGGAAAGCATATTTTTTTCAATAGTAGGTGTGGGGCAATTCCACACACATGGTGTGGGGCAATTCCATACACTATAGTTTGGAATGTCCCATGTTGCTTTTTATACTCTTTAGAGGGTTTAGCTTTTATTTTAAACCATTTCAAATGGTTGTGGCTAATTCTGTAATTCACAACTCATGATTTAATCTTAAAAAATACTTGAATAGTACTAGATCTAGTACTATTTATTTTTTAAAAAGACTCTGCTATTAAAGTTAAGTAAAATTGCCGCATACTTCTTTTATTTCTTTATCTATTATTATTTTTACTGTACCTATATTATTTATTATAATTTATGCAATATTTAGAGCTAAACATCCCCATACACACATTAGTAATTAGACTTTCTAACATTTAATTTTGTATTTATTTCAGAATGGTCCACAATTATAAACGAATAACTTCGGCCTATGACAGATGAGAGTCGAATTCAGGAGGAAGAAATTGAGACTTTCTCCTCACCCAGTGATGAAGACTGGTTGCCCCCATGCAAAATTGTTTCCAAGGGTGAAAATGTTTTTTACACATTTTTAAATACATGAATTTTAAAATTTTCATAATGTGTGTGGAATTGCCCCACTTGCCATGTTTTTGCAATAAAAGTGAAATATTTAAAAATTGTATTTTATTTTGTGAATTATCTTTATATTTGTTTGCCATCATATAAGTAATGCATGTCTAGTTTTACCCTCAATATTATATTGTGGTAGTGTTGATTTTAGATTTTTTACAAATTTTTTAGAAAAGTAGTGTATGGAATTACCCCGGGTTACCCTACATAACATGTTGCTGAATTTTAGCGCTATTGCCTTTATCCACAAAACAAGCAATGCAATCAAATCTAGTTTTTATCTTTTTTTTTTAAATAGGCCTGCATCTGTTATAAGTAGTGTTTTAATGTGTGTTTGTAATACATTTTTACTTAATGATAAATATATAGTATTACATTATATTTTCATCCATGCCTGAAGTCATACAACAAGGGGAAGGGATCCAGACTTTCGGGAAGAAGTGAGGAAACGAAAGGGGGGGGGGGGGGTGTTAAGAAATCTGACTCAGCAGATGTTTTTTTTTTTTCAAGAGAACAAAACAAATGAAAAACGTGTTAAATTACGCAGAGTAATGTCTGTTTTATTGTATGTGGTCCGGTGTTTTATAAGGACGTTTAATTGTAAGCGGGTTAAAATCGGCTAAAGCGTTGTTTTTTGACAATCCCAGACATAAGGAAAATTGGGCTGACGATGAGAAAGATTGAATAAGATCAAATACATACCCTCGTGTGTAATACTTAATGCAATATAAACGAGCAAATATTTGTGGTAATAGTATAGCCTAAGACCAACAGTATAGCCTAACACCGCGTTTACACTTGCGACACGTATACTATACATGTCTAGAATTTAAAAAAAAAAAAAAAAAAAAACTCGCAACAAGTTAACTTGTTCCGTGAGAAAAATGTTTTCAAATAACTTAAGCTTATTGCGAGTGTTTCAGTAAGTATAGTAGGCCTACACATGTCGCAAGTGTAAACGTTGTGTAACTATTTTGGGTAGGCTAATTCGCCATAATTAATAATAGTAACCTTAAATATTACTTATAGACCAATCAGTGAAACTATCCTTGAAGTAGCCTATTAGCAGTGGCGTAGCCAGGATCGTCTCAAGGGGGGGGGGGGGGGGGGGTTCCAATTTTTACCCGGGGACAAACTTTCGATTTGCACCCCCCCCCCCCTCAAACTTTCGTTTTCACCCCCCCCCCCCTCAAATTTTCGATTTGCACCTCCTCCCCCAAATTTTAGATTTGCACCCCCCTCATACTTTATATATATACCGAGGGGCTATGGGGGGGGTTATGACCCCCCCAACCCCCCCCCCCCCCTGCCTACGCCACTGCCTATTAGTATTCTAGGCCATTTAGGGTAACTCTTTTTATAGTAGACTAGCCAATAAGTTACAGACTTGTTTAAGCAACTCACCTAATAGCAGCATATTACATAAGACATTAATTATAAGGCCAGGTAAAGTAACTTTCCTAATCGTAATCTATTAGTTATAGTTCACACCAATTTGGACAACCACATTCAAATATCTGGGAAGCGTGATCAATAAGGACGGGGGAGCAGACGAGGACATACAATGTCGTATCAACAAGGCTAGATATGCCTTCAACTGACTGCGCCCGATGTGGAGGTCCACGGCCCTGTCACTCCGGAGCAAAATTGGGATTTTCAACACAAATGTCAAGGCACTGCTGCTCTATGGCTCGGAGACTTGGAGGGTTACGAAGACAAATACTGATAAGCTACAGGCATTCGTCAACAAATGCTTACGACATAGACTTTAAATAAGATGGCCAGACTAAATATAAAAAAAAAGAACTGTGGCGAACTTTAAAGCAACAGGCCCGTAAATGGGGATGGATCGGACACACATTAAGAACAGTGTTTCTTCCAGACTTTTTTCTCCGGGGGGGCACTTGAAATTTTCGGGGAAGGGGGGGGGGGGGGCGGACACTGTTAAAAGTATATATTTTCTATATAAATTATATAAATTTCATTCCGTTCGGGGGGCGGTAAAAAATTTTCGGGGGTGCTTTGCCCCCCCCCCCCCCCCCGAAGAGATGCCTGGAAGAAACTCTGATTAAGAAGAGAAAAAGAAAACATCGCAAAACATGCTTTGGATTGGAATCCCCATGGAAAAAGGAGGGTGGGCCGGCCAAGGAAGACATGGAGAAGAACGGTTGAAGAAGAGGCGAAAACAGCTGGGCTCTGATGGGCACAGATCAGAGGAGCAGCCCAAAACTGAGTCCGCTTGAGATGTGTGGCTGCAGCCCTTTGCTCCCCAGGGGCCACAAAGGAATGATGATGATGATACATGATGATGATGATGAATTTGGACAACTCTCTAAATAGTGGCCTATTTATAAAACAACTTACATGTTTCTAGCAAGCATATATTTTACCGAGTGGTAAGCATTTTCGAATAAATATGTGGACTTAAGAGTATTTTTAAAAAAAACCATAAAGAAAGTTTGTGTTGATAATATAGCGCCCCCCCCCCTTCCCCCATTTCTTCCTGCACTCCCAGGCACGTTTTACCTGCCGCGTGTGAGTCGTGAGCGTTATTTTTTTTTAACCTGGCGAGCACTCTTAGGTAACCCTACAGGTGAACACACGGGGAAGATTACTGTATTACATCACAGGTTTACTGACGTGCTCTTAATGGGTTGTGAGCACTAGGCTCTAGTTCTCTGGTGTGTTTTTTTTTCTTTTAAAGTCATTACCTTCACCCCTTCCTAACGTCACACGTTATAAATCGCTATTTTATTTTCAAAATTAAGCATTAATTAATTTAGCTAAATGTTTTTTATATTGCTATCTTTGTGCAGATCAAGATTCAAGCCGATCAATGTTATGTTAGCCTAATGATAAGAGTATTATCTTCAAAGTAAAATATATCGCGAAAAAAAACTGTAATTAGTTACCTATAGTTTTTTTTATCATACTTTACAAGAGTTATAACTAGGTCGCATAGTTTACCTAGGTCAGTACAATAAAACAAAAACTTTCATAATACTTTTCCGTGAACAATCCATGTCAATGTATTCGTGGGACCGGGGTAGTCCCGTCACGGTTAGACCCGTTCTCCCCTCCCGGAGGCAACTCCGCAACATTACATGGCAGGGGTAAATCAAGGTGGGAAAAGTTATAAAGTGTGTGGGTATTCACTGGTGAAAGTGGGGGAAATGTAATAGTGTGTGGGTTTTTACAGATACTTGTGGGAAAGTGTTTATGGCATTTAGGTATTCACCTATGAAGGCCGGGCGCCTAAAATCACACCCTGGGCGCTAGATTTTCTAAGGTCGACCCTGAGATGTAAGTTACACATTTATTAACAATTCATAATAAAATGTTTAACACAACATGGACATAATTTTAAAAAAAACAACACCAAAGAAATATCAAGTTCTATAAATTCGTTTTGAGCAATGTTTTTGCAATGAGCACCTGTACCAACACAGAAACAAACATACTTCACTAGATAGCGGCTATAGTGTAGACTGGTTTTTTTTTTATTTACGCGCTGTCAATTTACAAACGCGCTTCCAATGAAATGTTCAGACGGTTAAAATAGATAATTGAAGCAACGCTTGGATTTATTTATTTTTTGTTTATGCTTTAAAAATGATAACAAGCGGGTTATGTATTTATTTATTTATTTATATTTTTAAAATTATTATTAAAAAGAAATGAAATTTTGGCTAATTGACGTTATTATTTTTTTTTTATGCTTTAAAAATGATAACAAGCGGGTTATTTATTTATTTATATTTTTAAAAATTATTATTAAAAGGAAATTTTTGAAGTAAAGCATGTCGCCTGAAGCCTAATTTACTAAAACAAAACAAAAAACCAGTTCGGCTAACTTATCTAATCCTGAAACAATTGTATTTATTTTCGAAACTGTACATATAGTTAGAAAAAATAAAGCTATTAAAACTAATAATGTAACAGATCTTTATCTTTTCTTCGCTCCAGGAAAAATGCACTTTCTGCAACCGGAAGTTGATGTCCGTAAATGGCGGAGGTCCGGTAAACACAAAGTTGGATACCGACGGCGACGGTACGCCAGACTATCTGGATTTTGATGACGACAACGACGGCGTACCCGACGAAAACGATCGCGATGATGACGGCGATGGTATTCCGGACGATAAAGAGGACTACGATTCCAAGTTGGACGAGGTCGACGAGTACTTGGAGACGTACGAATCCTTGCTCGCAGAGCGGGCAGATTCCCAGGATGATGCGGGGAACGATGTAGAGGATGTTGAAGGGGATGGCACCATCGATGTTGACGTGCAGAGAAATCAGCACGGCGGCTCTGACATGCCTGATATGCTGGAACGGGATACGGATGGGGATGGTATTCCCGACCATCTTGACGACGACGACGACGGGGATGGTATACCGGACAGTGAGGATAAAGATGACGATGGGGATGGAATTCCTGACGAGAAAGAAATTGATTCTGATGGTGATGGTGTACCTGATCATCTAGACGATGATGATGATAATGATGGTATTCCGGATAGTCAGGATAATGACGATGATGGGGATGGTATTCCCGATGATAAGGAAAAAGACACAGATGGTGATGGTATTCCAGATCATTTAGATGATGATGATGATAATGATGGTATTCCGGATAGTCAGGATAATGACGATGATGGGGATGGTATTCCCGATGATAAGGAAAAAGACACAGATGGTGATGGTATTCCCGATCATCTAGATGATGATGATGATAATGATGGTATTCCGGATAGTCAGGATAAAGACGATGATGGGGATGGTATTCCGGATGATCAGGAAGTAGATACAGATGGTGATGGTATTCCTGATCATTTAGATGATGATGACGATAATGATGGTATTCCGGATAGTCAGGATAATGACGATGATGGTGATGGTATTCCCGATGATCAGGAAAAGGACACAGATGGTGATGGTATTCCAGATCATTTGGATGATGATGATGATAATGATGGTATTCCGGATAATCAGGATAATGACGATGATGGTGATGGTATTCCGGATGATCAGGAAGTAGATACAGATGGTGATGGTATTCCTGATCATTTAGATGATGATGATGATAATGATGGTATTCCGGATAGTCAGGATAATGATGATGATGGTGATGGTATTCCCGATGATCAGGAAAAGGACACAGATGGTGATGGTATTCCAGATCATTTGGATGATGATGATGATAATGATGGTATTCCGGATAGTCAGGATAATGACGATGATGGGGATGGTATTCCGGATGATCAGGAAAAGGACACAGATGGTGATGGTATTCCTGATCATTTAGATGATGATGACGATAATGATGGTATTCCGGATAGTCAGGATAATGATGATGATGGTGATGGTATTCCCGATGATCAGGAAAAAGACACAGATGGTGATGGCATTCCCGATCATCTAGACGATGATGATGATAATGATGGTATTCCGGATAGTCAGGATAATGATGATGATGGTGATGGTATTCCCGATGATCAGGAAAAGGACACAGATGGTGATGGTATTCCAGATCATTTGGATGATGATGATGATAATGATGGTATTCCGGATAGCCAGGATAATGACGATGATGGGGATGGTATTCCCGATAATCAGGAAGTAGATACTGATGGTGATGGTATTCCAGATCATTTAGATGATGATGATGATAATGATGGTATTCCGGATAGTCAGGATAATGATGATGATGGTGATGGTATTCCCGATGATCAGGAAAAGGACACAGATGGTGATGGTATTCCAGATCATTTGGATGATGATGATGATAATGATGGTATTCCGGATAGTCAGGATAATGACGATGATGGTGATGGTATTCCCGATGATCAGGAAAAAGACACAGATGGTGATGGCATTCCTGATCATCTAGACGATGATGATGATAATGATGGTATTCCAGATAGTCAGGATAATGATGATGATGGTGATGGTATTCCGGATGATAAGGAAAAAGACACAGATGGTGATGTTATTCCAGATCATTTAGATGATGATGATGATAATGATGGTATTCCGGATAGTCAGGATAAGGATGATGATGGTGATGGTATTCCGGATGATCAGGAAAAGGACACAGATGGTGATGGTATTCCAGATCATTTGGATGATGATGATGATAATGATGGTATTCCGGATAGTCAAGATAAGGATGATGATGGGGATGGTATTCCCGATGATCAAGAAGTAGACACGGATGGTGATGGTATTCCCGATCACCTAGACGATGATGATGATAATGATGGTATTCCGGATA
Organism: Physella acuta; assembly: GCF_028476545.2. Taxonomy (NCBI): domain Eukaryota; kingdom Metazoa; phylum Mollusca; class Gastropoda; family Physidae; genus Physella; species Physella acuta. The sequence goes on along the minus strand of NW_026732230.1, from coordinate 175,240 downwards.
GTCAGGATAAGGATGATGATGGTGATGGTATTCCCGATGATCAGGAAAAGGACACAGATGGTGATGGTATTCCAGATCATTTGGATGATGATGATGATAATGATGGTATTCCGGATAGTCAGGATAATGACGATGATGGGGATGGTATTCCCGATAATCAGGAAGTAGATACTGATGGTGATGGTATTCCAGATCATCTAGACGATGATGATGATAATGATGGTATTCCGGATAGTCAGGATAATGATGATGATGGGGATGGTATTCCCGATAATCAGGAAGTAGATACAGATGGTGATGGCATTCCAGATCATTTGGATGATGATGATGATAATGATGGTATTCCTGATAGTCAGGACAATACCAATAACGAGCCTGATTACCTAGAAAAAGATACTGATGGTGACGGAATACCAGATTACTTAGACGATGATATTGATGGTGATGGTATTCCAAATGACAAAGACGAAGATGACGATGGGGATGGTATCCCGGATAAGGAGGAGGATTCGGATGGTGATGGTATACCAGATTACATCGACGAAGACGACGACGGAAATGGTATCCCAGATCACTTGGAAAACGATACCGATGGTGATGGTATTCCAGATTATCTTGACAATGATATTGATGGGGATGGTATCCCGAATGACCAAGACAATGATGATGATGGTGATGGTATACCTGATAACTGGGAAGGAGACAGCGATGGAGATGGTATCCCAGATTACCAGGAAGATACTGACGGGGATGGTATTCCGGACTACTTGGATGATGATATTGATGGTGATGGTATTCCTAATGAAGATGACGAAGACGATGATGGGGATGGTATTCCCGACAGTTGGGAGAGGGACAGTGATGGTGATGGTGTTCCTGACTATAAGGAAGACACTGATGGTGACGGCGTGCCAGATTATTTGGACGATGATATCGATGGTGATGGTATTCCAAACGATCAGGATGAAGATGACGACGGTGATGGTATACCGGATCACTTAGAAAAAGATACGGATGGTGACGGTGTGCCAGATTTTTTAGACGATGACGTCGACGGAGATGGTATCCCTAACGATCAAGACGACGACGACGATGGTGATGGTATTCCCGATTCACAGGAAGATGAAGATGGTGATGGTATTCCTGACCACCTGGATGATGACGATGATGGGGATGGAATTCCCGATCACCTGGAGGGCGATAGTGATGGTGATGGTGTGCCCGACTACCTGGAAGACGCGGATGGGGATGGGGTCCCTGATTATCTGGATGATGATATTGATGGTGATGGTATTCCTAATGCTCAGGATGACGATGATGACGGAGATGGTATACCCGATGGTTGGGAAGGGGACAGCGATGGGGATGGAATACCAGATTATCAAGAGGACACGGATGGTGATGGTATCCCGGATTATTTAGATGATGACATTGATGGCGATGGTATTCCAAATGATAAAGACGACGACGATGATGGGGATGGTATCCCGGATGTGTTGGACAAAGATTCGGATGGTGATGGTATACCTGATTATTTAGAAGATACGGATGGTGATGGTATACCTGATCACTTAGATGACGATATTGATGGTGATGGAATTCCGAACGACCTGGATGAGGATGATGATGGGGATGGTATATCCGATGAGATGGAAAAAGATACGGACGGAGACGGCGTGCCTGATTATTTAGACGACGATGATGATGGTGATGGTATACCGGACCATCTAGAAGTTGATACAGATGGTGATGGTATCCCAGATTACAAAGACGACGATATAGACGGGGATGGTATACCGAACGACCAAGATGAAGACGACGACGGAGATGGTATTCCGGACGTCTTGGAAAAAGACACGGATGGTGATGGTATCCCAGACTACCTCGACAACGACGACGACGGCAACGGAATTCCGGATAATTTAGAGGTAGACACGGATGGTGATGGGATCCCTGATTATCTAGATGACGACGATGATAACGATGGTATCCCCGATAGCTTGGACGACGATGATGATGGTGATGGTATACCCGACAATCTGGAAACCGACACAGACGGAGATGGAATACCCGATTTACTCGACGACGATGACGATAATGATGGCGTCCCGGACCATCTCGACGATGACCAAGATGGTGATGGTATTCCGGACGTGTATCAGGTAGACACGGATGGGGATGGTATCCCGGATTATCTAGACGACGACGACGACAATGATGGAATACCAGATTCACAAGACAACGATGACAACAACAACGGCATCCCCGACGACCAGGAGGTCGATACAGACGGGGATGGTATTCCCGATTACATAGACGATGACGACGATAATGATGGTATTCCTGATTACATCGACGACGACGCTGACGGAAATGGTGTTCCGGATTTTCAAGAAATCGACACAGACGGCGATGGTATTCCGGACTACATCGACGAAGACGACGACAACGATGGTATTCCTGATAGCCTGGATGATGACGATGATGGCGATGGTATTCCGGACAGTCAGGAAATCGATTCGGATGGAGATGGTATCCCCGATAATTTAGACGATGACGACGACAATAACGGAATAAAAGACCATCTTGAAAAAGACACGGATGGTGATGGAATACCAGACTATCTTGATGACGATGATGACAACGATGGCATTCCCGATGACTTGGATGACGACGACGATGGAGATGGTATTCCGGATCAGTTAAAGACTCTGGATTTAAATAAGAATAGTATCCCCGATTATCAAGAAATCGATACCGATAGCGACGGCATTCCTGATTATTTAGACGACGATGACGATAACGATGGTATACCTGATGACCTAGACGACGATGATGATGGTGATGGTATCCCAGACGATCAGGAAATCGACACGGATGGTGATGGTGTTCCAGATTACCTCGACGATGATGATGACAATGATGGTATCCCAGACGATGAAGATGCGGATGCGGATGGTGATGGTATTCCAGATGATGAAGAAGATGACACCGACGGTGATGGGGTCCCAGATTATCTAGACGACGATGACGATAACGACGGAGTCCCTGATTCGAAGGACACAGACAAAGACGGAAATGGAATACCAGACTTCATGGAAAAAGACACCGATGGAGATGGGATCCCAGACTATTTAGATGACGACGACGACAACGATGGAATTCCGGATTTCTTAGACAACGATGACGACGGTGACGGTATACCAGATGACAAGGAAGATTTCGACGGAGATGGAATTCCCGATCATTTAGACGATGACGCCGATGGAGATGGTATCCCGGATAAACTTCCAGACTCTGATGGTGATGGTATTCCCGATATAAGAGACGACGACGACGATAACGACGGCATTCCAGACGCTCAGGAAGACACAGATGGTGATGGTATACCTGATTATATGGACGACGATGCGGATGGTGATGGTATATTGGACAAAGAGCAGGACTCTGATGGTGATGGTATTCCGGATCATTTGGACGATGACGACGACAACGATGGCATTCCAGACAGCATCGATAAGGACGATGATGGTGATGGTATACCTGATGGTCAAGACAAGGGCAAGTGCGATAAGACGAGCTGCCCACAAAAACCGATTAAAAAACCGAGCAAGAAGAAAAGCCTGGCCAAAGAGCAAGCCACTTTTTGGATCCGTATAAAAAACGCCCTGAAGAAAATGATGGCAGCGGCCCTTCACCAAGAACAGGGACAGACCACAGAAAAACCACCTCCACCCCCTCCAGCTAAGCAGAAACCTCACGAGCAAAAGTACGATCTTGTTGATGTCGTTAAGAATTTTATCTGGGGCAAGCCAAAGGATGCTGCTGATGACGACGACGATGACGACGACGATGATAAGAAATCAGAGGGTAAAAAAGAAGGAAAAGATGACGATGATGATAAAAACGACGAACTACCTGACACGCCTATTAAAGTTGTCCACGCGAAGGTCAAACAGCCACCACCAAAGGGTGTTAAACTCACCATCCCCACCCCAACCCAGAAGCTCCAGGTCGAGAAGAAAATGGCGGCTAAATCAGTCAACGCAGGCGTCTTGAAACAAGCGGCGTTGAAATCGGCGGAGGAGGCCAAGAGGAAAGCCCAAGCCCTTAAAGACAACTCGGCAAAACTAAAGCTTACACCACAGCAGATGCAGCAGCTTCAGCAGCAACACAAGCAACAGGCACTGAAACAGCAGCAAGCGAAGAGCACCTCACCTCCCAAACAAAACACACCACCCCCAAAACAAAACACACCACCACCAAAACAAAGCGCCACACCTAAAAAAGAACCAGTGAAACAATCCCCTCCCGTACAAAAGCAACAGCCACCCAAGCCCACCCAGAAGCCCCAGCCCACTAAACAAGCTGCTCCTCCCACAAAACAAGACCAACCAAAATCGGCTACCGTTAAAAAAGTCGAACCCGTAAAGCAGACCCCACATTTGAAGAAAACAGAAACAACAAAGCAGGCGGTACCTACTAAATCCCAAGAACCTACGAAACAAACAAACAACGCTAAGCAACAGACAAAAAAGAAAACGGAATTATAACTTGACCTTAGATGCCTGTATTGATGTCCATGGTGTAGAAAAAGCCGAAGTAGTGCTGGCTAACACTGATATTACCCAATAGATTGCCATCAACATTCCAACACTATTCAGGACAAAATTAAAAACCAAAATGGTTTAACAAAAAGATGTGATGCTCGGAAAGTGTTGCGTATCAAGAGTGCGTATTTATATAAGTGTGTTGCAAAAATATTTTGTTGTTTTTTTGTTGGGAAATGTAACTTATGGGCAAATTCAGATAGAATCTATATATTTTTTAAATGACGGGCAAATTTGGAATTGTGTTGATGCTTTACAGTATTTTAGGTGTTGTAATTTTCTCAAATTTTCTAAATAATTTTACTAGTTTCAACGTCTTTCGAATGTAACCAATTCTCTTATGATTGGACACTAATGAATTTCGATGTGTTTTTTTATATTACTTAAAACATCTTTCGTAAAGCTAACACTGTGATGTATATTGTCGGACACCTCTTTTATCTTCTCCACTGTTTGTTACTATGGCCAAATTTTTTATTAAAGATAATGGCCAGATTTTTCAAGGTGCTCATTTTAAATCTTTTACCGGTACTATAATTCTGATCAATTGTGAATGTTTTTTTTTTCTTTAGGAATTAAAGTTCTACTTAATCCGTCCATTGACCTTCTATAAAGAAAAGCATATCAAATGGAAATGTAAAAACCTATCAAAATGAGATGGTAGATACTAGATACTTATATGGATAGGTCACTAAAAGATGTACTCAATTTTTTTATTTTTAAATCCTAACTGTAATTAATTTTTTAAAATATATATTAGAGGCCTACATAAAATTCTGTTAAAACTCACAGAAATATTGCCCAAAAGTACTCAATTCCCCCCCCCCCCCCACCCCCACCCCCCAGCTTTGTATTGTCATTTGTGCTTTAATTCTTCATTCATAAAACAACTTTCAGCTTATGCAATTTACTCAAAACTTCAAGAGAAGCTGTACTATTATAGTTGAAGTACTAGAAAAAAAATGTATAAAATTCTCAGTTAGTTAAAGTCAGTTGATGAAAGTCCTCATCAAGAATGGTTGTGTAAGCCATAATACTTCATTTATACAGTTCTGACACAAAAGATAGTTATTTCAAAAGTGTACAAATTTTGTTATTATTTTGCCTCCAGTCTGGACACTATAATTTATAAAATGTAATTACAACTTGCATTATAATCAGAATTAATTAGTTAACCCAGCTTTGATGGGTCGTGTCTTAAATGAGGGAAAATATAGACAGCTGGTCATGATGCTGACCACAGTCCCTTCAATTGTCAAGCCTGGTGAAAGGGAGACAACATTGTTTTGCTGAGATTACAATTGAAACAAATACATTTATATTAAATCTAATATGGAGTAATTAAAGAATAAATTACCACAAAGAAGATCCCTAAATTCAGTTAGTCATATGTAACCATGTAAAACAAATCTTGTGCAATAACCTTTTAATTTTTAATACCAAAAATTGTATTGTTTGTTTTTGTCGTATTTTTATAGGGAATACTTTAAATCATTTCTTAAACTATGCATGCTTTTTACTAATCCAATGATGAATGATATACCCTTTAAAAATCATGTAATTCAATTAATTCTATTGGTTAAAAGCTTATCGGTGAAAAAAAGAGATTAAATGCTTAATGATATTTTTTTTTAAGAATTTTCCACACTGTAATCTGTACACATTTATTTGCTATTTCAAAATTCACTTTGCCTCTCATAGGTTGAAGGCAAAAGTATTTGTATGTGGGTGTTTACTCCTTAATTAGATATGAATTATACTTTTTTTTTCTTTATATGTGACTTAAAGGAATAAATTATCCAAGAATATTTTAGTTAAGATGTTTAAATTCTGTTATTATTAATGTATGAGTTTAATGAAACATTTTGATAAATTTTAAACAGCCTTATGTTTTATGTTGTAGTCACTTTAGCTTCATCTTTAATTGTAGTCACTTTAGCATTAATTTTTAATTATCCTTTTTTAAAAATGTTGCAGTTGGATGGATGTAAGATTAATTACAAATATACTAATAGATAATGATATTATCCTATAATAACAGTCAATGAATCCCAACAGCATCCGTGAGCATGGTCTGCCTGTCGTCATATAAATGGTTTGTCTAATCTGTTCCCAAAATGTATTTTAAGTTGAGAATCTGTGAGTTACTTCCTATAGTGTGCACCTTTGTTGTTTATGGTTAAGGTGATATGTGTTGATATGCAGTAAACAGAATATTATGTACTGAATAAATTGGCTGGGTCATAATATGTTACTATCATATGATGTCTTTCTTGATAGTATAAATGAGTGCAATAGCAAATTATTTTTTTTTTAAATATTATAGCTGCTTATACAGGTTAATTCCATAATTTGGCTATTTGTTTTTTTTAACATAGGAGTAGTGCAATAATTTTTAAATTGTTTTTAGATTACCTTTGTGACTTTTGTTTTGCAAATGTGCCAAAATAATGTAGAAATAAGTAACGGATATTGTCTTTCAGAAATTTTTGCAATAGCAATTTTTTAAATCTGTGTTCAGAGAATGAGAATGTGTTTTTTGTTTTTAAATGAAGTTTTTAAACACATTATAATTAGTCATTTTTAAATGCTGAAGAAAAAACAACTATATATATATATATATATATATATATATATATATATATATATATATATATATATATATATATATATATATATATATATAATCGTTTGTGTTTCAAAGTTATAGTAATTTAAAATAACTCAACTAAAAGCATTTTCAGTTACACATTATGCCGAATGTCCATACAAACCATGCCAAATTCTAGAGTGAAAAGAACAATGTCTGAATCCTCAAGGCAATAGTTTTTTAAAGAAATATTTTGACTGGCTAAGCTAAGTTGTGCATATTTCACAAAACAAAACTTGTTTACTAATGCATTTATTTCAAACATCTCTCTACTTTGTACTGTACAGGATTTTTCTTTGTTGTTTTCATAAACCATATTCCATTTATAATAACCATAAATTAAAAAATTACGCTATTTAATTTTTCCATTTAACTCACCTACCTGTGAAAACTACCAACAAAGCTAGGCCTAGTGAAAACCCTTGCAAGTGAAACAGCTCTTGTTTGAGTGCGATAGTTTAGTTATATGTGTGAAATAATGTAGATTAAATTTAATGTAGATTGTAACAAATTTATTTCCTATTTAACTTTTACATATTGTGTTGTATTTGATTTTGTAATTTAAAAAAAAAAAAAAACTAGCAACATGATGTAGTGATGGAGTCAAATATAATGGCTCTTATTTGTTCAGTATTTTCTTAATTTGCACTAGCACAGTTTATCTTTTTTCCGTAAACTGATGAGTAAAGTGTAGCATCCCTTAAATTTATAGTAATATTAAAAAAAAACTTAAAAAATAAAAAATATATTGCATGAAAACTTTACATAGTTTTCGTAGCATACCTAATTTGTGTTTCCATTTTGCTCCTTTTAAATGAAGTTTATCAGTGTGTGGGGTTTGGAACTTTTTTCAAACACATTTTAACCCTTATCAAAGGTAAAAGATATGTTTGGATTCCTTTTTACCTGTAGTTTTTATTTTTTTTTAAATTTTTATTTTAAATTATATCCAGTCCAGCTTTGTCTGAATACAAAAGAACTAAGGATGTCAAAGCTGCAGTAACATATCAAGAAAATTTTTCTAGTCAATTTTTTTAACTTTCTTCATGCATGATCTGTGCCAATAATTGAAATATTTTACAAACCTATGTACTATTTCAATTTAATAAACAAAGCCTATTTCCATAACTCTATCTTGTTCTGTTGTTATTTATATATTAATACATTACTAAACATACTAAATGCACTGAAAACAAATATCTACATGGAGTCTTTAAAAGCAAAAGCTTTAAATATTATCTTTATTCACTGTTGACATAAAATGGCTGATTCAAATTACAAGTAAAAATAATATAATCCATACATTTTTTTTCAAAACTATGCAACTGTATTTTTAAAAAATCTAAGCATTGAATTTTTAATCTTTTAGCATAGTTTTATATTTGGCATTTGATTGCAAGGCACTATTCAGTAGCATAGCAGTATATGTGGTCATATGAAATAAGTACATATTAAAGATTTTAAAATCATAAGATAATGCTAAAATGCATATTTTGTTTAACAGTAATAAATTACTTTCTCCTGTTTGTTAGTATATTAAAAAAAAAATTTCTTACTTTAACATTTGTGTACAACTATAAAGCAAATTATCAAAATTTTATAAATTATAAGAGTCATACATATGGAAAATGGCAACAATAATAAAAATGCAATTAGGTGATCATTAGGAATATTCAAATTCTGTTAAATATAAATTTCAAAAATAAGAAAAAAAATCTTGAATCTTTGAAAGACACTGTAGAGTTTAAATCAATACAAATACTACTCTGTTACTGTCACGATCAGCTATGATCATAAAACAAACTATCATCAGCATTAATATCTCTGTTCTCCTAAACCACTTTCAAACCATGTAGAATGCACCTAGGGCAGGCACTGGGCTTTAAGCCTGGCTTGGAGAGTATCTGCTTGACCAACATAGCCGAGTTGGGTAGCTTGGTTTGGCTGCTGCTGGTCAGTTCAGCTGTTAGTCGATGGTCAATTTCAGACTTGAAGCTGGACTCGGAGTAATGATGTCCACAAGTGAAAACTACAGATTTAAGGTGGGCTGGAGCAGCTATGGAACACATACGTAAAATATAAAATACATTAGCCAGCATTTACAATAGTCATTTTGTTTCTACATACTAACATTTAATAAAGAAGATTAATAAAGACAAGTCTTATAAAATGTAAAAATCCACATAGTTATTTTTTTAAAGCACATCTGTTATTATGAATATGAATTCATTAGACTGGAGAATTTCTGACATTCCAGATTACAGCTCAGTGCACTGATAAATTAAGCAAATGTGAATTTAAAAAAGGTAATTCACCTCCTCCAGTTCTGAGTAACTCTTGTTCCTCTAGGTGATCTAGCTGAGTGTGTGTTAGAGTAACTACCCCTGTTTCTTTTTTCATGTTTCTACAAAGAGAAAGTTTTTTTAGTCAATGTTGATCTGGCATTGTGAAAATTTGAAATCATAACTTAGAATAACAAAGTAAAAATAACGAACAAGAAAGAAAGAATGTTGAAGAAAAATGCATTTCATCCAATAAAAAATCAAATCTTTAAAAATGTAAATTTAAAGAATAACATCAAATACAACCAACATAAAACAGTATTAAAACATAATAAAATATATATATATATATATATATATATATATATATATATATAACTTTTATAATCTTATCAGAATCTCGACAAGGTAAAGTGAGGGCCACCAACCTAAGAATGTCAGTCCAAAGCCGGTCCCTCGGTGTCAGTTTTTCTCGCTGTAGCCTGGGAATGTTGCTGACCAGCAAGGACGGGTCAACGGCTCCGTCAGACAACAGCTGCTGCCAGTCCACACTGGACTTGGCGCCACTCTTCACCCCCACTTTAGCGTCCATGTAAGTCTTCAGGACTTTCAATGAAAACTGAGAGGTGAAGGGGGCAACTGGGTGGGCTTGCTCTCCAGTGTGATGCCTGAGACATAATGTTTAGCTTTATTATAAATATCAAGATTTGACACATACAACTTTAATATAAATATAAAGATTTAACACATACAACTTTAATATAAATACCAAGATTTAATGTGTACAGCTATAATATAAATATAAAGATTTAACATGTATAACTTTAATATAACTATCAAGATTTAACACCTACAACTTTAATATAAATATCAAAATTTAAGATGAACAACTTTAATATAAATATGAAGGTTTAATTAAGATGTACACAGTGTTTTTCAATTACCCAACCACAGCTAAGTGTTAACTTTAGATTAAGGGAATTTTTTTTTTAATGAAAGCACAAAATAAAATGAAAGAAGTGTCTATGACTACTACAACAAACATTTTGCCTAGTCTTGATAGAAATACACACAGGCTAAGAGTAAATAAAGTTCCACACCTCTCACCAAAAAAAAAAAAACAAGTAATTAAATTTTAGTTTTTTCAGCATTTTTTTTTGAGTAATTATTTTGATAGAAACCAAGAGCATGATAAGACGTTGACCTTAAGACAACCTCCACCAGCCATGCTGAGAGATGTTCCAGGTGAAGTGAGAAGATGTCTTCCAGCTGTGAGATGGGGAAGGAGTGGAGCTGCCAGAAGTGAAGAGCCTGCAGTAAAAAAATTTATTTACGAAAATCTCACGTTTAAGGATTGAATGATTTTTTAAATTATTTATTTAAACATTTATTTAAAATTATAAAACATTTGTATCCAGATAAAGCTGATAAAAGTTAGGTATAAAAATTAGAAATGTATACTTAAAACTATAAAAAAAAACACATTTTATTTAAACTGAGATTAAAACAAGATTCTGTAAGAGAAATTGTATTCACAAAAATGTTGACATGTCAAAGTGCAAATAGATTTTTAAAAACAAAATTCATTTCTTTGTGTTATCAGTGTCTTTAAAATTCCATTACAACTTACATTGTTACACAACTGCAATAAGTTCTTGTGAGGACTAGCACTGGAAATAACAAGACTGTAGGAAGGGAGGTAATCAACTATTCAGTCAAAGTATTCAGTTTTTATTTCTAGTGTTTAAAATTCTTATTTATAAACCTTTTCTGAGATAGTAATCTAATAATTAGCAAAAAAAATAAAATAATAATCAACATTTCAACTTTACTTTACCTAGCATATTTAATGAACACAACACTTTCATAAGAATCTACAATAAATTAATAACCATGCCAAATTGAATGTTAACAAATATGGTTTACTTGATGTGATGCTTTACCAACTGTGCACACAATGTCATGAGGTCTTGCTTGGTTGACTTAGAAGCTTCAGCTGTTACTGCTTTCAGCCGATAGTACAAAGCCTGTTATAGAAAAGTATCAGATAGTACAAAGCCTAATATAGAAAAGAATCAGATAGTACAAAGCATGGTATAGAAAAGAATAGCCATAAACCTTTTGACTTAAAACAATCTCAGCATATAGCAACCAGCGGTAACATTTAGCTGTTACAAAGTGCTGTTGCCTTACCCTTAACACCAGTACCATTGAAAATAAACAACAGAATGCAAAACCATTAAATTTCTTCACATTTCTAATTATACGCTGTGGCAGAAAGAACCAGTATAAAATTACATCAAAATGAGGTTTTTTTCCCCCCATTTCTTTAACAAATTTAAGCAGCACACAACATGGGCTTTAAGCTTCCTTCCTCTACTTGTAATAAAAAGTTACCTGAATGAAATCTTCCAACAGACAACTGATGTGGCCAGCAGTTAACCAATTCCCCAGGTCCACACACTTCTGAAGGCAAAGACTTGCATCACCTACATTCTCCATCACCTGTTTCAAGTATTAGGACACAACATTAGACAGAGCAAGAAACTACATAAATGTTATAAGCCTAATATAAGCAGTTTTAAATAACATTTGTGTTTATAGATGGTAGTATAAGAAGTTAACCACCAGATTTGTTTTAAAGTTTTTTATTCAGCAAATATTCAACAATGAATAAATTACAACGTTAACAACCACTTATTTAGGCTATCTAGTTTTGTAAATAAAATACTAAATTATACAACCCTTATGGTTCTATATCTAGCAATGAGAAGTAAAAGCAAGATGATGGGTGACAGAGACAAAAATGTTCACCTTAAGAGTGACAGGAACTACACAGCTATCATAAACATTTGATCCTAGTTTGTCCAGATTTGGCAAGCTGTCCAATGAGCTTTCACATTCTTCTTCCACAGGCTCAGTCTGGAAAATATGCAAAAACTTAAAACATTTTTTTAATGAAATAAACCAACCGTTTAAGTAATGAATATGAGCAGATTAAAGATTTTGTTTTTTAATGAAGACAGGATACAAATTAACAATTAATAAAGCACTCACTAAATTAAAAAAAAAATAAGACCTCTAAGATGAAAGCAGTACATTTGTTTCTGTTGTCCCCGAGTTAAAGAGAATGTATTCACCATGCCAAACTGTAATCACCTCTCAGATTATTATTGGGGATTACAGGACTGAGCAAGACAATCAGGTGAGGAATCACACACTACCCCCAGAAACAGCTATAACCAGCCAATCAACTGAAGGCACTCACCCACATACTGTTGTGGTTCAGAGATGACAACAGAGCCAGCCAATGGGAGCTGCTCGTGTCAGACTGAGGTATTCCCCTCATGGCCGAGGGAATGTTGGCGTCACTTGCGTGAGTCGACATCTGGCGACGGTAAACGCTGTTTGATTGAGACTTTGAACTTTGACCCTCTCCCCATGGTTTGGCATACCCTAACTAAAAAGAAAAAAGAATTTGTTTTATAAGACTTTTATAATAAAAGCAGGAAACAGATATTTGACAAGATGTTTTTTTGTTTAAAATAAACATTTTATATGCATTCAAAAACTAAAAATTTTACCTGCATTAAAAAAAAAATGTCTTACCTGCCCCGAATCATTCTTGCCCCAAACCCAAACTCCGCCATCCACGTCAAATGCCAGATTGAATTCACCCCCACTAGCAATGGAGACCATGTGTTGGTCATTTATAGCAGTCAACATTTTAGGGATGCGCTACAAGAGGGAAAAATACATCAGAATAACAACCATTTTTTTTTTCTTGTTATTTGTTATGTTAACAAAATCAAAGTGTCTACTCGGAAGAAGATTTTTCTCCCCAACGTCTCCACTTAGTCGGCAAAAGATAACTCTGCGCATGCGCAGTGATCTATGGCTAGGGTTAGGGCTAGAATGAGGGTTAGGGGTAGGATTAGGGATAGGGTTAGGGATAGAATTAGGGCTAGGGTTAGGGATAGGATTAGGGCTAGGGCTAGGGTTAGGGTTAGGGATAGGGATAGGATTAGGGATAGGGTTAAGGATAGGATTAGGGTTGGTGTTAGGGTTCTGCGGTTGTAAACACACGCATGCGCAGTACCATCGAAAACATCGCCGCTAAGGCAAGTTGTAGTTTCTCTCCATTGCGCATGCGTATCGCATGCGTATCTTATTCCGGCTAGAAACGGCTTAACAAAATATGCAAGTACACTAAAGTGATGAATTAACTAATAGTTAAAAAGCTATAAAATCAAGTACAAGTGCACTAAACTAACCTCGTCCTGTCTAGATCCTGTTCCAAGCTGCCCTTCAAGATTTCTCCCCCATACATACACCCCACCATCCTCAGTTAACAACAAGCTATGAAGGCTTCCACAAGCAACCTAGGCATCACCAAGACAGGCATGTGTAACAATGATATAGGCCACACAGAGGCAATGTTACACTTACTGAACTCAAAATGCCAAAAAATATAAACTCACTTGGCAACACAAAAATATTTGACTACAAAAAAAATAATTAATTCATCAAATAAATGTCTATTAGTAAAAATGAAGACAAGTGAAAATGTAGCAAACTACTCAGTATTACCATATAATAACACTGCTATAAACATCTTACTAGTAAAAATTTAAGGTTATAATAAAAGTAATTACCGTATTAATTTGACCATGCACGTAAGTTGTTTCTACTACACTCGGCAACATGTAAGCATTTTGGTCCTGAGACTGAACACCAGCCAATCTGGCGTTCCTTAGAGAAGAGGCTACCTGGCGCAAATTTTGAGGATGGAGACCCCACACATACACTTTGTTTGAAGCAGTCACAGCCACCTGTTGTGTAGAAAAAATATTTTACAAAAATATAACAATATAAACTACTGATGAACTTATTTTAAAGCAGCTTTTTATTTGTGCACAGTGGTATATTGAGGAGTTTGTCAATAGTCCTTTGGTGTGATTTTTTTTAAAATAACTTCCATTCAAATTTTATGTGTGATTTTATTTTCAACAAGATTTACTGCTTGGTGATTTGATTCAAGGATTTTTATTTCACTCTACGCTATTTTCAATTTTAATTCTAATTAGGAGTTAACATATTATAAAGATTTTCCTTTTGAATTTACTTGGTTTCTTTTTAACATTTCAAACTGAAATTAATTTTAATTTAGAGTTATAATTAATTATTTTTACATTTCATTAACGGATTTCATTTTACTCTAATTGAAACTTAATTTTTAAAAAAAAACCTCTTTCCACCTAGCTTGAACCAAAACAGGACAAATGATCTACAAATGGAAACAAACTACTGAGAACTTACACAGTGAAAGTATTTGGTTCCTATTGCTACTACTGGCATTGGGGTTGGCAGAACAACCTTCAGTGGGATGGTTGTCTTGTGGTTGACCCCCACACCAAGCTGGCCAAAATAACCACAGCCAAATGACCATACATCGCCCTAGGAAATAGGGAAAAATATTGAGCATAAAAAATTTTGATAATGATAATAATCACCCAACATAAATTTTGAAAACTTCCATTTTTTCTTTAAAAAATGATTGTAATCACTAATAAAAATAAAAACAGGAAAGCTAAAATAAATAACAACATTCATTTTTGTTTTTGTAGTGTATTATTATGCATTAAATGTTTTAAAATGTGAAAACAACATTCAACAACTTACAGGTTCAGTTAGCACAAGCGAATGAGCATAGCCACCAGCAATCTTCACCACCGAGAGACTCAGAAGGAAGCGGACATGGGTAGGTATCAAACAATCCTCAGGGTTCCCATGGCCCAGCTGTCCGTGGACACCCCAGCCCCACGAGTAGACCCTGGCAGGGGGAGGGAGGAAAAGGTATTCAATCAACCAGACTTAGCGGGGGGGGGGGGGGGGGGGGGAAGGGGTTTCATTAGTGCAACAGAGAGGGCAAATAGAAAAGAAATTTTCTAATTCTGTGTCTGCAGAAGTTAGCGGGACTTATGGACAGTACAGCATCCAGTGGTCATCACTGTCAAGCTATACATGAGGTACACATTAGTGTCTCAAGCTGAAAACTAGCCAATCACTGGGGTTCAAGCTAAAGTTCTTCATGTTTTTAATAAGCTGCCCAATAACACACCACCAATACAGACTAATACAATATTTATATGCAAATATATAGGCAATTTTATATAAATAAATTGGAAATTTGTTTCCAGTTAAGTGCTAAAAATAGAATTATATGAAGAAAAAACAACTTGCTGGTTATCTGAGGTCAAGGCCAGGGAATGATAATGTCCACAGTCCAGAGCAATAACAGTCTCAGGCTGCAGAGTTTCCAGCAACATTGGGCGCTTGTATACATGACGTGTACCCACACCAACTTGTCCATACTTGGAGTTACCCCAGCCGTAGACCTAAAGACATACAAATTATGTTGGTTACCCCAGCCGTAGACCTAAAGACATACAAATTATGTTGGATCTACCCCAGCCATAGACCTAAAAACATACAAATTATGTTGGATCTACCCCAGCCCTAGACCTAAAGACATACAAATTATGTTGGATCTACCCCAGCCGTAGACCTAAAGACATACAAATTATATTGGATATACCCCAGCCAATCATCACTAACTCAATAATTTAAATAAATTGTACTGTACAAATCTTCACTAACTCAATATTCTAAAAAAACTGTACTGTACAAATCTTCACAAACTCAATATTTTAAATAAATTGTACTGTACCAAACTTCACTAACTCAATATTTAAAATAAATTGTACTGTACAAATCTTCACAAACTCAATATTCTAAATAAATTGTATTACACTAATCTTCACTAACTCAATATTCTAAAAAAAAAAACTGTACTGAACCAATCTTCACTAACTCAATATTCTAAAAAAAAAAAAACTGTACTGAACCAATCTTCACTAACTCAATATTCTAAAACAAACTGTACTGTACCAACCCCTTGTTGTGTCAGGGCTAATGTGTGCTCGTTCCCACAAGCAACAGACATGACCTTTAGCTTGAGGATGTGCAGGGTTTCAACCAGCATTGGGGGGCAAACAGTTTGAGACAACTCTCCATGGCCTAGCCTGTGTTCAAAACAAGAATCATGAAGGACTGGAATATGATACAAGAGAAACTTTAGATGCACTGGAAGTAATAGCATTTAACTAATAAAAATAATTTCTCCTCTTGTATACTAGAAGATGATTAGGTAACAGACTTAGGCCTACTGAAAGCAATAACCATTTATACATTTTCAATCTTAGAACATTCCAATAATTTCTTTCTTACAGAGATTTTCTTTTTTAATTCTTCAGCTTCTTACTTATAGATAATTTCAAAGATATTTTTTACAAAAACTCAGTGTTTCAGGAAGGAAACTGTGCAGAGTTTTTAAAATATTTTTATGATGAAAATACATAATATTGAAATATTTTTCTTACTATTTATTAGTTTAAAAAATTCTTTATCACACAAGCTGAGGTTATATAGCTAGAGACAGGATGAAATGTGTTGCTTGTTGATGTTTTGTGAGCCAATGGGCATTGAGTAGTGATGATGATGAAATGTTTATTAAATTAAGTGGACCATCATATATTATATTGGCCATCATGAACCATGCTATGAAGGCATGTTTGTTTACCTCCCAGAGTTGGACCTGCCCCAGGTGTAAAGGTCTCCGTTTCTAATGGCAGCGGAATGTTTAGGCCCACATGACACAGGCTGGATCTGGACTGACAGTCTCTTGCGACTTTCATTAGAGCTTTCTTCAGTTTTCTGTGATAAGTTCAAAAACAACATTCAAGCAAGCTGTGGCTGAAACCAAACTTCTTTAAAAATATAGGTAACAAGGAGAATTTCCTTCAGGCATCTCTTTGGGGTCTAACCCCCCCCCCCCCCCCCACCAGAACAAAATAGAATTAATATAGAACATATACCAGTGCCCTCATCCCCACCTGAGAAAAAAACTCTGAAAGAAACACAGAGACAATACAGTATTTAATCTTGTAGTTTCTGTCTTTCTGTCTGTTAGGGTTTTGGTCTGTGTTAGTAGTGTGGGTTAGAGTTAGGACCAGACATAACATCAGGGTTAGAGTTACAGGTTTAGTTAAATTTAGTGCAGTAATCATCATCCCTTAACCCTTATTAGGGTCGTTGGGATACCAAAGTTGACTTTATAATTCTCTGCTATCCATCTGAGTCCTCTGCTATTCTCATTAATTCTGAGATGGACAGTCCAGTCCATATCACTGATCAGTGTGGAAATACTTGTAAAAATATGAAATAATCTATGATACCATTCTAAGAAGTTGGTATGATTTCTTGAATTATAAACAGAATTTTTTGTCAATAGTATGTGATTTTGTCCTCACCGCTAAGATGGGTAAACAATTTCAGTCAAACTGACCACTGTACTAGGTCACAAGTGAACAGCAGGCCTTGGCCATAAAAAGTAAAGAAACTCTACTTTACCTATCTCTGGAAAAAGTGTTTAAGAAAATTTATATCTGAAATAATAACTGGATTACCTCAATATCAAGCTGATCAGCTGGGCAGGTGATAATTGAATCAAAGCTTATACTTTGCTGTGGTGGTGTACATGTTGCAAGTCTTCGGTTATAATTTAGATACAAAACAACTTCTAAGAAAAAATTAATCAGGAATTCCCCTGATAGATCTCCAGAATCCTGAAAAGAATGTTTAAGAAAATCATGAGAATGTTTCTGATACTACATCACATGACAAGTTTGATGTAACAGTAATAAAAAAAATGTAAACCTTTGTAGAAAAAGCATAATTGAAAAATGAAGTAAATCAAATGATGATGGTCAGATGTAATTAGCACTTGTGCTGTTTCACCTAGATTTAAATGAGCATCAGATTAATACGTCTAGTGGTGGACTGGTCTGCCACAGCACCAGGAATAATTCCAGTGGAGTGACAAGAATGGTGCGGTAATATTGGAAAATTGAAGTCCGATATAAAAAAGTAAAGTTACTCTTTTCACCTGGCAGTCCATGGGGCAGATGAAGTAGAGCTCACCTGTTTCTGTGACCTCTACACACGAAGGGATAGTGTGATCAGCACTATGCCCAGATACATTTACCCACCCTAACATGAGTCATGTAACCAGGATTTAGGGACTTCCTTTGGACAAGAACCCAGAATCAAAACTCGAGACTTTCAATTTAGCACTCGAGCTCTTTACCGATTGACCACACTCTCAAAAAAACATATACAGCTGGTTTCTATATCTTTTCCCCAGGTCACTCAACACCCCTGTCCACCCCTGAACACAACTATACATATTTAGTAGGCCATAATAGACTCAAAATTTAAAATGTAAATATATTTTTGGTAAATGTATGCCCGGAACGGACCACCTCTTCCATCCCAGTAAACAAGAAGTGTGTATAAATTCTTGAGTAACAAATTGAAGTAGTAAGATGACATACATTTGAGTTGTCCATGGTGTCACTTGTACATGATCCCAGTGAAGTCAAACTATTTGTTCTGTCCAGACAAATGGAGAATATTTTAAGGACAGATGTTTTAAATATTTTCAATTAGTAACTAATTAATGTAGGCTCTAAAAAATAAAACTTTATTACTTAAATATGAAATATCTGTACAGATAATTAAAAAACAAACCTCCTTCGTACGGTCTGTAGTCTAAGCAGTGTTCCCCTCATGACAGACTTTGATGGGTCAAAAATCCTGGCCAGTTCCAAGAGCTGTGTTTCCTTCAATACTGGCAACAGAGGCTTTAAAATCTGGCAGTTCTGAATTGCCAGTTGTGGCCGGGTGCTGAGGAGTCTGATCAAGTCATCAGGGGGAAGACAAGGCACAAGGGAACCTGCCAGTGTTACAGGACACATTTTTATCTCCCTTGTAGAACCGTTCAACAAAAATAAAATAAGACAAGTCATGAAGTTTTGTTTAAAATGTAACATTGAGAGAGAAAGTAATTTTTACCATTGCCAGATTGTAAAAGATGAGCACTAAATCCTCGCTGAACTAGGTCATTGAGTGACAAAAATGAAACAGAAGAAAAAGCTTGTGACTTAATGAGTGCTGACAGAGCTTCCACAACCAATCCCCTTGCTTTTGCTATGGACAACAACAGATCCACCTCCCCAAAATCTGCCAGTAAGTTGAGTGCCACAGACTCATCAAATGAGAAGCTCCCAGTAAGGAAATCACTGATAAATAAGACAAGTGAAAAATGATTTAAATGAGTGGCCTAGCTGTAGACAGCTAGACTGCCAATCTGTAAGTCTCGAGTTCAAATCTGGGTTCAGCCAGTATATTGTCCCTGAGTCAAGTTAGAGAAAGTAAACGCAGCTGGGCATAGTGCTGACCACACTATCCCCTATCCTTTCATATGCCAAGTGGACTGAAACAGGTGAACACTACATCACTTGTCCTATAGACTGTCAGGTTTGAAAAGGGAACTTCACTTATTTTTTTTTATGATTATAAACAAAAATTTAAAAACCTCAACAAATTCGGCTTAAAGTAATTGAATCTAAAATCTAAACTGATGCTTAAAATTTTTAAATAAATTATATCACTAACTTTAAAGATATTGAAAATATAATAATATAATGAGGCACTAAGCATTTTTTCTTTAGAAAAACCACTTTAAATTTTAAAATCAATGAACACCAGTGGATACTTGCCTCAACCCAGCATAAATATTGCCAGCAGCTTGGCCTGAATTATGCAGCTGGTACACAAAGCAATGTAAAAGCATGTTGGAGAGAAACTTTCTCTCCCATGTGTTCAGTTCAAAGTTTGGGCTGCTCAGCACTTGCCGAAGATGTATCATAGTTTCAGAAATGCATCCATATCGAGCCAGTCCCCCTGTTCGTTTTGTTGCTGGGCACTGTTGATGAGATTATTTTTAAAACTAAATTTTTAAACCTCAAAATGTTTTACAAACAAATATTTAAAAAACGTTTTTTTTGTGTCAATAAATAATCAAGGGTTTACTGAATTTTTTATCCTGCCTTTTAGGCAGACATTAATTTATTACAAATTCAGGAAAAGTAATTTTTTCACAAAAAATGTTAACAAAACTAGACGAATTCTGTTACATAAAACAAGTGTGTTCCAATTTTTTGTTAGCATGTTAAAAATTTAATTTTTTTACACCTTTGGAACATCACTAACATTAACCTACAAAAAAAATCCCCTTTCTAAAAAATTACACATTATTCATAATATTTTACTACTAGTTTTTTCTATAGCATATAATTTCTTCTGAGAAATAAATAAAAAAAGATGACATCTTTAATGATTTTTTTATTGCAGATAGTAGTATATTCACATCAAGCAACTATGATTAATGCTGCACTAATATTTAGTGACTACATTATAAAAAAGCTCTAAAACTTCACCAAATCATCATCCCTGAATTACAATACTTTAATAAGTGCACATTTCTAGATTACAAGAACCTTGTAATTGTATAATTTTGAAAAACTATTGTTTTGAAGCTAAGTCAAGGTTTACAAAGCATGACAACAGTATGTTTAAGAGCAGAAAAGAAAAGAAATGAATTTCCAACCTTAAAAGTTTGCCTTAACAAACTTATCAGCTATGACTGCCTGCTCAACAATAAGCTACATGTGGTGGGTTAATGGCATATTTTAACAGTCTTTTTAGTCTTCACGCTATATTAAAAACAGAACTACAAGACCATCTAAAAGCATCTCAATAAGAAATAATTTTGTACTATTAAATTACTTGTTTTTTCTTTTACCAAGAAATGTTAATAAAATCACCCAACTACACCAAAATAAGATATATCTAAGATATTTTCAATATAAGATTTTTAATATATATATATATATATATATATATATATATATATATATATATATATATATATATATATATATATATATATATATATATATATATATATATATATATAAACATATATAAACACAGAAACCTTGCCATTCCCACCCCATTCAGTACATTTTTCTGAATGCCTCATATGGACCTGGAAAGAATTTTTTAATGTACATATTTTAAAAACTCAATATTTTGTAGATCTACATAAAATCATGCATTACTACATGATGTCAAGACCAAAAAAGTTAACAAGAAGTCCTTGCATTGAATAAAATGTGTTAAACCAAAACTTGGTTAAGGAGGGGACATCACTCAAAAGGAATTTTTAAAAAAGATTTACTGTGCCACCAGCTGAGAGTAAAGATCAAGATTAGGATAGATATAGTATTATTTAGGGCTTTGTTACATGCAATACCCAAAAAATGTAATGAAAAAAAAAACTACTGTATTTTTACTCTCAAAGAAATTTTTAATAAACTTTTACTATAAAAAGGTAAAAGAAAAAAAATGTTGTTTAATCACCTAGCACAAATAAAAGATAAATTTATCAAACAAATTATAAATGACACATTTTGAATTATCTTAAAAAGTGAAATAGTTTTTATCCACATTTGTTACGTAACTCCATGCAAATAAACATTAAATCAGCAACACGTATTACAAACGAAGGAACTCAGAATCAGAAAGAAAATGAATATAGTATACACAAAATGAATTGACTACTAAAATATGCATAAGCCATTTAAAAAAGATTAGTAGTTTAGTTGTATCTAATTAAACATACCTTTTGTATCTTCTAAGCAGGCACAAACAGATGTAACAGATATAAATGGTGTGATTAATTTAAGTGATAGTCTTAATGTTCAAAATACTATCTTAAATGGACTCAATATAGGCCCTAAATCTACTTATTAACTTTTTAAAAATTGTACCAATTTTAAATTTATATC
This sequence comes from Physella acuta, assembly GCF_028476545.2. Lineage (NCBI taxonomy): Eukaryota > Metazoa > Mollusca > Gastropoda > Physidae > Physella > Physella acuta. Next base: position 152,883 of record NW_026732230.1, on the reverse strand, counting down.
CACTTAAATATTTTTTTTTACTAATATTGACAACTACATTTTTCTACCTTAGACAAAGTGTAGAGCTTCATAGCTTTTCCAAAGAAAGACTGCTTCAACATAAACTCTGCAGCAAGCTCTGACAGACTTGTAAGGTCAAGGCCTACACTTATTGCCAGATTTTCAGCTACAGTTGTTTCAGGAAGAGTCATGGCCAAATGCAGGAAAAGTCTTTCAGGTGAAATACTTTTTTTAAAGGAAGAAAATGTATACATACTTTTAAAGTGAAGATTATTTTATTCAATGTCTTGTTCTATTAAAAATAGTAATAAAAAGAAATGTTTAATTATGAAGAAACCTTTTTGTAATAACCTAACTAGTCTAACTGGATAAAAAAAAATTAATTAAACTTATCAGTCTAATTTAGATAACAATGAAGTAACCTGACCAACCTAATTTAAATAAAAATTAACGAGCCTCACCAGTCTACTTTAGATAAAAATTAACGAGCCTCACCAACTTTAGATAAAAATTAATGACCCTCACCAGTCTACTTTAGATAAAAATTAACGAGCCTCACCATTCTACTTTAGATAAAAATTACCGAGCCTCACCAGTCTTCTTTAGATAAAAATTAATGAGCCTCACCATTCTACTTTAGATAAAAATTAACGAGCCTCACCAGTCTACTTTAGATAAAAATTAACGAGCCTCACCATTCTACTTTAGATAAAAATTAACGAGCCTCACCATTCTACTTTAGATAAAAATTAACGAGCCTCACCAGTCTACTTTAGATACAAATTAATGAGCCTCGCCAGTCTACTTTAGATACAAATTAATGACCCTCACCATTCTACTTTAGATAAAAATTAACGAGCCTCACCAGTCTACTTTAGATAAAAATTAACGAGCCTCACCAGTCTACTTTAGATAAAAATTAACGAGCCTCACCATTCTACTTTAGATAAAAATTAACGAGCCTCACCAGTCTACTTTAGATAAAAATTAACGAGCCTCACCAGTCTACTTTAGATAAAAATTAACGAGCCTCACCAGTCTACTTTAGATAAAAATTAACGAGCCTCACCAGTCTACTTTAGATAAAAATTAACGAGCCTCACCATGGCCTAATCTCATACACAGAGCAGTTGGTGACTATAATACACCCATCAAGTACTGTGTGTGTGGTCACTGGGATCATGAGGACGGAAGAATCAAGCTGCGCATCATGATTTTTCAAGGGTTGGATAATGCTGCCCCCTCTGAGACGTTTAGACCACTCATTTTCACGATGCTCGTGATAATAGAAGGGGTAGCGTTTTTTAAGTACACCCAGTAGAGTTTCACCCTCTGGTAAGTTGAACTGTTGAACCATGGCTTCTTCATTAAAATCCTGGGTAAAAACAAAAAAAAACACAGGAAAAAAAAAGAGTTAACATTATTCCACAACTGAGAAAAAGTTATAATTATTTACATTTAACTTTATGGTAATGATTTTTAAGACTAATGATTAGTTAGTACTAGTAATCATAACAAAGGCTTAGTATTGTTCAACATGTGTATCACAATAAGACAAAGTAGTGAACTACTAGAGAAAGTACAATTAGCAAGGAAATTTTCAGAACTCTTGTCTAGGTGGTACAAACATTATCATCACAGTTAACATTAATCATGGTACTGTGATAAAGACACTAGCCCAATAACCCAAATGCAAACAGTGGCATTAAACTTTACACCTCATTGGTGAGGCATGCCTAAACCAAACGATTGGTAATTAATTATAGTGCCAAAGTAATATTATCTAGAAATGTTTTGTATCCAAAAGTGCCAAAATTCAATATTATAGGGCTAACACTATATGTTAAAATTAATTTTTAAACTATATTTTAAAATGTTGAAACAAACTTGATCATCCAATGAATTTTCAGACTTCTGATTTGATAGAATAATCAACTTCTTGTCATTAGCTTGACTTTTTATGGTGAAAATTAATTTATCGGTTAGAATGGAACTCTCAGTCCCAACTGGTAGTTTGTAAACAAAGAGCGGGTTACTCTCTGTGACAGAGCTCAACACCTGAAAATAATGTACAGTATAATGCTAGTTTAAATGTGTATTATATACAACAACAGACTGATTTAGAGCTATGCAATTAAAAATAAAATTGTAAAATGGTTATAAAATGGGAATCTTTTATTAAAAATTGATGGTTTTTGGTTAATTTAACTAAAATTGCTCTCTTTAATATTGACTTAATTAACTTATTTTTTTAAAAATTAAATAATAAATATGGTATGGAAAAAAAAAGCACTTAAATGTTTTAACAATAAAACTACCTGCAATGTTGAAGTAGCTGTACAGTGAGCAGTTAAAAAATGTCTTCCTCTGGCATACTGAGGCTGCAGGAAAGTTGGCGGCTGAAAGTTTTGGAACTGAGATGGGCTGAACAGACCATTATTCTCTTCTGTAAAATAAAATTCACTTAACCACCTAGACACATCAAAGTTGCACTACTCTACACTACAAGCCATAATAGATAAAGTAACGTATAATATGTGTAGCAGCTATGTACCAGATGAGTCTAAAATAGTTCTTGATGGCACAGAAAAGCCATCAATATCATCATAGCCCATCTCTTGAAGGACAGGGTCGGGAGAAAAACTAAAGACAGTTGCTTTGGTTTCTAACAGAAGTTTCCACTGGTTTCCAGATACAGTTGTGATCTGGAATTACAAAAAAAAAGTTCTCATCTACTTTTATTTAGCCACCAACTGCTCTGAGTATGAGATTAGACCATGGTGAGGCTATTAATTATCATCAAAATTAGACTAGTGAAGCTAATTAATTTTTATCAAAATTAGACTGGTGATATAAATTGATTTTATTTAGATTAGATTGGTGAGGTTAGTTAATTTTTATCTATATTAGAAGCATAAAGATATTTCAAATTTATATAATAAACAATCATTGAGACATTATTAGTTGTATTTTTATGGGTGATGAATACACTCATTGAGAATTGTGTTTTAATATTATTACATGCAGCTAATACACAAATCATTAAAGTAAAAACATTTAAGTTTCCAAAAATTCTACAATATATTGTTCTTAAAAGAAATGGGCTTTATGTTAATGGTTAAAATACATCAACTAATATTATTTCTTAATGTTAAGCTAACCATATCCCTAATCCTACCATAGTTCAAATCTTAGCTCATACACTAAACCAATATATTAAAATACTACCAACAAAATAATTTTAGATGAGTCCATTGTAAGACATCGGTAGGAAAAAAACTCTAAAATTTGCTTTTTTAGGGTGTGCAAACATTTTATTAGGTTTATAAATGTTAGCCACGTTACACTATTTGGTCAATTTTGCATCTTAAAATTTATATTTTTTAAAAGCACTAAAGCAATAGAAAACAATTTACCACAAGAAATGTATTTAACTGTAGGTCATCTTGAGATAAAGACATATCTGTTATTGTTACATCTATGGTCACCTTAGTAAACACATCGGCATCCACAAGATCAATAAACACAATTTCACCTATCTGTTTGGAAAAGACAATAAACATTATTTGATTAATATGAGGGATACAGAATAATTATTTTAACATATTAGGCTTAAAAATGAATACAGGTATTTAGCAAAAATTTGCAAAAAGATGACAAAATCAATATTTCCATTTAAAAGTACTTTCAACATTGCTGAACTCACATTAGTGGCTAGGATAGCCACTTGCCTTCCTTCTAAAGTCTGCCACCACAGAGCGTGGCATACATTGCCTATGAGGATTTAGGAAAAAAAAACCAGTAAGAGGCATTATTTATGTTTAAACATTGTTAAAAACATTAATTGCAAAAAAGGAAAACCAATCTCAGTATACCACAAGATATAAAAAGTGTTTATTTCTAAAGCTGCATTAGTTTGGTGTTGATTAATTTAATAAACAATTACTTATGTGATCTTAATTATCAATAAATTATCAACATCAATACTCATTACTATAACGTACATAATTTTCCATGAAATTTTAAGTACCCTACATATATTGCATATAATTATAACATTTTCTAATTGTGATATATAGTGTGAGGGTGTATACAAGGATGATTCTAGTTTTTTTTAAGGACAAATTTGCGTTGAATCTAGTGGAGGGTTTCTAGAAATGTTCTGACAAATATATGGGGGTAGGAGGATGGGTCAAAATATCACATTTAAAAAAAAATAACATGCGCTAAACTATAATATGAAAATTATATTTTAACACTATTAGTCGGGTTCTTTAAAACAATACCTCTAGTTAAGTGAAATGCTCTAACAGTCACATCATCTGTTGTAAAAATTCTGTTAACAATGGCATCAGAATCCTGGTTTTAAAAAGGAGTTAACCCATTCTAAAGTTAATAAAAATTTTCAATACTCTACTTTTTACTTTGTAATTAAACTAGCTTTAAGTAGATAAAAAAAGTTTTAAAAAATTGTAAATGTAAACATACAACAATTGACAGAGCCGGGATAATGTAGATCTCTTCAGATGTTTCAGTAGCAATAAGCAGCCAAGTCATGGTGGGATCAAAACACATGGATGCAATTTTTTTTTCAGGTAGCCAAGGTAACTGCTTGATAACAGGGGTTCGACTAGAGACGTCATATCGTAATAATATGTATTCTGAAAGGTTTTTAAATAATGTAAAGGTAGGCTGTAGGCCACTTAAAATTTAGAATAATATTTAGAGCTTCTTTATAAAGTAGTCACAAGAAAAATAAAACGTTCAAAAAGGTTCATATAGATATGTCTCATCAAAAGTTAAAGTTTAAGTTTTCCATGAGGCCATAATACACATTAAGTATCATACAATACAATTGGTCCCTAATTATTCATTAGTATACATCCTTTATGGTCCTTGGTTTAGAGAAAGTAGGCTATTTTATAAAATTGTATTTTATCATAATTGCTTACTTAATGTAGTAATATGCCAGATTCTTCATATTAAAATTAAAATGTATTCCAATAAGAAATCAAAGATTAATGATGATACAAAATATGACTGATCTGAGAATAGGATATAACCATATATAGTTATTAATTATTTTGTTAAAATAAAAGCAATAAAGACCTAATTTATATTTCATCTTATTAGCTATCCATTTTACTTTAATTTTTAAATAAAATGTATGCTTGCTGCTGATAAAATATTTTGAAGTGGCTACTCGCAAGAACCTTCTTCCCCCCCCCCCCTCCCATGCTAATCTGCCAGCAGAAGATGCAAAATGCAATGACCTTAATTAATAACCATGCAATGGGCTCAAATTTATCCTTATATAATATATAGTTGAGCAATGAGCTCAAATTACCCTTTTAGCCTTTCTACTGAAAATCTTATGTATACCCACTAGAAGTTAAGTATAAAATATTTTTTAAAATCTATTTTAATACCCTATTTAAATCTACTATTTAAGAATTTATCGTGTTAATCCCTGTCCCATCAAGACAACACATTGGCCTAAAAACAAAAATTTTAGATGACAAGAAAACAAAGTAATTGTAGCATTATGCAATCGCTTTTCTGCGGAGAATTTGCCACAAAAGTTTGAATTTATTTTGCATTTTATAAAAGGCCAACCCAAAATTAAAATTAAAGCTATAATATTTTAAAGAATAGTGCTCCTTTCCTTCTTAAAGTAAGGATATCCATAGTGATATTATTAAATATTAATATAATATTATAATTAGGCCAAAAAATAAATTATAAATGAAAATGACAATAAATAAAATAAATGTTATATGGTCTGATGCTTTTTTACTACTATTTAACTGATTACAGTTATATATTCATCTAAGTACAAATCTATAATATACCATTTGAGCATAAAAGAGCTAGGAAACTAATTTCTCCTTCCTCTTTCCATGCTAATTTTATAATGTCGGTTTTCCCTCGATTGTGGTGGGCTGGTTTCACAGACAGAAGTTTTACAAATTCAAACAACTCATACATTTTTATTAAAGTTCGACAGTTTTATGAAAGTGGCATCTTTAACTTTACTGTATCGGTTGTTTTTTTTTTTAAATATTCTAGAACATTTGTGTTTCCACAGTGCTTATGTCTGTTGTTAGATATCATCATCCTACGTTCTTTCCTTTTTCATTTTCACACTTCATGTATCAAACCCAAACAAAAGTCATGTGACTATATTATCGAAACTCTTTTGTTCATAAAATTAGTTTAATCCTTTACTTTCATGCATTTAAGACTAAAATTGCAAATAAAATTTATTTCAATTTCTCCCCACAAAGATTTTTTTCTAGGATAAATAAGCAACCGCATAATTGAATACTTATAATATCTAGATCTATGTATAAAAATTTCCTTGATAGTTTAAATATAAGTCTGTTTTTGAGTTATTGATTTTTTTTCTTACATTAGTACTAGTACTGATTATTTTAGTTAATGTTTATCTGGCATAACAGAACCGGAAATCTATTGCGAGTGCTAATACTAGCTCACACTGTGTTGCAGTCAAGACTGTATCTTGATTTTTATTTTAACTTTTATCTGAAACTAAAATCTAATCTAGTGATTTACTCTTATTAAAAATTCCAATTAGTCTAATCTTTCTTTTTTAATTTAGATCAAGATCTAGATTCCTATTTTCTGCTCAGAAATAATGTTCTCTGTAAATTATTATTATGCTACACAGCAGACCGCGCTCAACTGAAGTTCTCTGAGTGAGAATCTGATGATGTTGAATTTTGTTGATCAACATGTGAATATGAATAACTATAATTAAAAAACCTTCACAATTTCACTACAGCAGAATGAACAGGTCATGACTTCTCAGTCACAGTGATTCCAAGTTAGTTTTTAGACTAGATGTAGGCCTAATGTTTTTTGGTAATCTATCGTTTTGGGTACGTAAAATCGCCCGCGATTTGTAATGTGAAAAACAGGTGACTCCTTAAATTTTAATAATTATTTCACATTTTGAGGAGGATTTATGTTTTAAAAAATTCAAAAATGTTTCCTTGATTCATTTATGTACCTGTTTTTAAACAGTTGAATTAAAACTTTTCCGTAATAAATGAAGACTAGCGATGTTTTCAACAGATGCAACCATGCTCATTTACTATAGCAGCCATCTTGTCTAAGTTTTATTTTTATAAGCTTTTAGCGCCAGATTCAGGGGGAAGCCACTCTATTTTACAAATGGCTGCTGTTTATATAGCAAATCTTGCTCTCAGACACTGCTGTTTAAAGTTAATTTCTGGCCAATATCGATATATTTTGCCATTGATTTAGGTTTATTATTCATTTATCTATAATATTTGACACAAAAGTATGACAATATACTTCTATTAAAGCCTTGACAATGAGGTAACGTTTTCGTACATAAATAGCCGCGGGCGATTTTACGTACCCAAAACGATAGATTACCTGTTTTTTTTCTATAGGCCTAGGCCAGGGGTCGGCAACCTGCGGCTCTTTTGACGTCCAGATGCGGCTCTCCAGCTCCTTGCACAAATATTAATAGTTATATAATTTCAATTTTACTGGACGGTGGGGTACGACTTTACCCTGCGTTCAGTGGGTTGGAAGATATGCCTGGTGAGAACCAAAGGCCAAAGGATAGAAGCGAACAATGCAAGTTATTCAAACTGATATCCAAGCCAGTTAGAAGGCGTTTGCCGTGTTGAGGCCTGACTGGCTAATGGGAGACACCTCCTGAGCTGGTGATATTCGTAAAGAAAAAATAAAATAACAATTACCAGCTTCTAAAGTAAATTGAGATAGTCCTAGAATAATATTATTTTATTACTAATTTTACTATTCTAGCGAAACTTGTCTGTTTTTATATGAACAAATATTATTTCATATTTAAAACTATTTTAAATAACAAACCAACTTTATTTACCTAATCCTAATCAAATACCGAATATTGAACTAAAAATGTTGTGGCTCTTTAAAAACTGGGAAAGTTTGTAAATTGTAACTTTTGGCTCCTGCGTATCTAAAGGTTCCCGACCCCTGGCCTACGCCTATGTTTTTTTGGTAATCTATCGTTTTGGGTACGTAAAATCGCCTGCGGCTATTAATGTACGAAAACGTTACCTCATTGTCAAGGCTTTAATAGAAGTATATTGTGATATGTTTTGTCAAATATTATAGATAAATGATTAATAAACCTAAATCAATGGCTAAATATATCAATAGGCCAGAAATTAACTTTAAACAACCATTTGTAAAATAGAGTGGCTTCCCCCTGAATCTCGCGCTATAAGTTTATAAAAATAAAACTTAAACAAGATGGCTGCTATAGTAAATGAGCATGGTTGCATCTGTTGGAAACATCGCTAGTCTTCATTTATTACTGAAAAGTTTTAATTCAATTGTTTAAAAACAGGTACTTAAATGAAACAAGGAAACATTTTTTAATTTTTTAAAACATAAATCCTCATCAACATGTGAAATAATTATTAAAATTTTAGGAGTCACCTGTTTTTCACATTGCAAGTCGCAATTAAGAACGAAGAAGAAGAAGCTAGAATTTCAGTTGGGTAGGTCAGTCTATCCTTAAGTCTTAAGTAATAGTATGCTCGCTGCCCTGGAGGTGGGGGCTGGTTGCTTACAACAATATGGCGTCCACAAGGGGTGCATGACTTAAATCAATTTTTTGTCTTAGTTCCAATGACCTTCTTAAAATTGCTTTTAAAAAATGTTTAAAAAGGCAAAATGGTGGGTTTTTCATGTTATAAAAACAAGCTATAGGTGGCAGAGCTATATATGCCAGAAAAGCATTTTGAAATCTGTTTTGGAAAATGAAGGCTAAATTTAAAAGTTGGTTTCATTAAAAATAATAGAACTTTTAATCGACAACCAAATTTTTTTTTTTTTAAACCACGTGACCGTTATTTGCATTGGCAGTTAAAAAAGTAAAACCCAATTTGTGGCTTCAAACACAAGGGTGATTTAATATGGTTGTAATGGAAAGGTGTGCCATGGCTATGAGTGAGAATAAATTTTAAATGAGTAATTTAGTTTAAAACAAGCTAAAACCCTCAAAATTAGTGTGTTTTGGATTAAATATGGATGTCTATTATTCACTGATATGTTAAAATTGAAAATTGAGTAAAGTTTAGATTTAGCAAGAATATCTACTAAGTTAGTTTAAAGTTAGGATTAAATTTCATTGAAACATCATTCCACCCTATTCCACCGTTTTCTTTCCTTAAACTCCCGACTACTCCCTTCTTAACATAACATTTTATGTCAAATAACACCTATTGTTTGTCATTAGTCAGTGAGTTGTGTCCCTGAGTCGACCCAGATCTGATCAGTGCCAGACTCAGGAAAGGGAGAGTAAAGGCCGCTGGGTATAATGACCACACTCTTCCCTTATACACACTAGTCACAGAAACTGGTGAACTCTATCTGCCCATCGACCATCAGGTTCAAAAAGTAACTTGTACTTTAGTGAGTAATGATAATTTACATACTCATACATTGCTATTAAATTTAAGCAGTATATGATAATAAAAGTAGGCTAGTAATATTCACCATTTTTCCATATACTCATGGGGATCTCACTCAAAGACTACTAAAGAGTATGAATGTGTTACTGTAGGTATGGTTAGAATTTTATTTTCATAAATTCCTTAATACTTCATTGGTTGCAGTTGAGGTCTTCACCATCCTGAAATCAAGTAGGCATCCATGGATTTAGAAGTAATTATATGATGGACATCTTTTTGATCTACTAAGCAAAACAAGTTTTTTAACACATGCTAGATTACTGGACATGTAAGATGTTTGTAATGATGAGTCTCCACATTGATTGTGCAATTACAGTTTAGCATCTGTAAATTTTACACCTGCCTCGGATTAAAGAAAAAAAGAAAAACAGCATGATTTACCTCAAGTGATCTTTGTGGATTTTATATTCTTTCAAATGGCATCTGAAAGTAGATTTGGATCTATTTTGTCATCAGAATCTATTCGAGTCATTGCAGAATCTATAGGTATATCAGGATTAGCAGATGAAGCCTCATCTTTTTTAGCTGAAGATATATCATACCGATTAAAACTTGTTGTACAGGTATGGTAATTTTTAAAAACTTGTAATTGTGTTATCTATTGTTTGATTTATTTTTAACTGACATTCACAATTCTCATTCATACGTAGTGTGGATTTCTAGAATGACTCATTATTTTGGCATAGGTTTTGATTTTATTTTGAACTGTTCTGTAATTGATATTAATTGTGTCATCTGTTTAGGAAGCTGAAAAGTTGAGACAGCATGGTAAACGCTTGAAGCTGATGTGCACAGATTTTGATCAAGCATTGCAGATGAAAAATGTTGAGGTGGGCCTGAAGTGCATGTTTTCACTGTGGTTTTTTTTGTTGGGGTTTTTAAAAATTTAGCGTTGAGACTTGAAGACCATCGTAGCTTACCAAACACAAATGTAGTTAAAACACTGGACTATACAATTTATACTTTTTCAATATAGTTTAATCATAAGCAACCCAATTTTTTTTACAATCCTGAAGACCACATGTTATGGATCAAGTTAAGCACCATTTAGACTGTTTACTGTGTTTGCTTTCTCTATTGTCCATAAAATAATCTCTCCAGCAATATTAAAACTACAAATTTGAGTGATGATTCTTCTGGATAACTGTTCATTTTATATTTCCAACTGTATTTTCCTTCTGTCCAAATAATCAGTTACTCTATCTATAATTCAAATCTTCAGCCAGTATATGGTCACACGAGCAAAGAAGGCAATATCCCATTTCGGCATGCGAGCGGCGGAGGTAGAGAAATATATTTTACAGAGGAAAAGGAAGTGGACCTGCATGCAGTTGTTAGTGATCCTCTTCCCAAAATACCAATTGAAGTCTCATTAAAAGGTTAGTAAAACTAAAGTTTCCAATTAGCATGAGTTACAACTTCCCTAGATAAAAACGTATTGTGCTTAACCTTGAAATTTATTTGGTAGCTCACTGGTTATCCATTGAGGGCACCCAGCCAGCCTTACCCGAGAACCCCCCACCTGCAAGTAAAGATTTGCAAAAACAAGAAATACTAGACACAGCTATAAAGACTGGAGCCAACAGGCCCTTGAAACGTCCCCACCCAGATTCCAACAAACACAAGCATCACCACAAGCACAAAGAGAGTGTGATGTTGAAAAATCTGGCTACTCATGAGCTGTCTGTAGTAAGTTTACATTATATCAGCAGCATTTGTTGTTTTTTTTTTTTATTTATACTTCTGACATCACATATCTGTTAAAAAATAATTTGCCTATTTCCAAGTTGATTTATTTAAATTTTGTGAAAATAACACTTGCCTATTTCTAACTTACATATGTTTTCTATTTTAGGAGCAACAGTTTTATTATAAGGAGATAACAGAAAGCTGTGTTGGTCCAGATGAGCAAAAGAGATCTGTAAGCTTTTATATATTTTATTTCCTTATTTTGTTGTTGATTGTGATTAATTGTAGGTAACTGCATACTGGAAGATTGTAATAGGATGGGAAAAATGTTTCAGTGGAATAGTGAAAAAACTGATTAAGCTGCTAAAAGCAATGACTTTAACTATAACTGCCATTGTGAGTTTCAGAGAATTAACTTCTTGCCGCACAATTTCTAACTTCATACTTTAAATACTAAAGATATAGTGTTAGGGTTGAAACGAAAAAGTCACAATTTTGCCAAGTACAAAAAGTCAAATCTTTTAGAAACTGATAAATTCAGAGTTGGTAATTTTTATTTCCTGGTTCAGTGATTTACATTCAGTTAGTTAGCACACAGCTCTATTGTCAGGAACTTTTGACTGCATTCATCTAACAGCATATCTCTTCCTGCACTACTAAGTCAGCCTACTAACTACTTGGCCCCCATGATAGTGGGCAGTGATTGTTTGCTCTAGGGTGTGGATACACTCTAACCCATGAGCTGTGGCTATTAAATATTATTTATTTAAAAATCATTATTTAAAAAAAGTTGCAGATACTCTTAACATAATTTTGCAAGCCTTTTATAGGATTTTTAGATTATTACTAAGTAAATTAGAAATATTGCATTCCAACATTTTTTTTATTGGCAATAAATTTGGTGATAATTCACGTTATAACTATTGTGCGATTATTATGGAAAATCTATGTTTGGGGGGGGGGGGGGGGGGGGGATTTTGAGACTAGACAATCTTTTATAATTCCATTTGTGGGTTTCTGGGAGCTAACTTTTCAAGCTAAGAGATTTTAATGATTTTAAAATTTGAAACAAATAATCTCTAAACGTTTCTGATGTAACAAAAATGTTTTCTCTTGTAACTCTTAAAGGAAGCCCTACAGAGCTTGCAGTGTGACCCTGGTCTCCATCAGATGTTGCCTAGGTTTGTTGCCTTTGCATCTGAGGGTGTGAAAATTAATGCAGTACAAAATAATTTGGCCCTCCTGATTTATCTTATGAGGATGGTCAAATCACTGCTAGACAACCAAACAATTTATTTAGACAAATATGTGAGTATACATTTTTTTCTGTCCTGTTTTGATACCTATAAGATTGAAGTGGTTATTTATGTTTAAATGTATTCATCTTAAAACTGATTTTTAAAAGTATCTTAGGTGTTTCCATTATTTTCATTTTTAGTTGACTATTCAAAAATTGCATTTTACGACATTTTAATATTTTATATATACACAGCACATTACATATCCAACGTAAAAAAATGGCAAATATTCTCCAAGTAGTCACTGTTATTAAGGTTTACCCCACTTGCCCACTCAATTTTTTCCTTCTATGAATTGTGTCTCCAATCTTTCCTTTGTCAGCTTCATGACTTGCTACCAACTGTCATGACGTGTGTCGTGAGTCGTCAGTTATGCTTGAGACCTGACATGGACAACCATTGGGCTTTGAGGGATTTTGCTGCACGTCTTGTGGCCCAGATCTGCAGGTAAACAAATATGTCTAGCATTTTACTGTTTATTATTTTAAGTCTTGAGTAATTAAAATAAAAATTGCTTCAGAGCATTTATTATATTTGAATTTATTAACATGCAGGGATCTGATTTGCTTAATCTGTTTTAATTTTTTGAAATCTTGTCTGTTCATCTTAAATGTTGCAGTGTAAAAAATAATTATGAATTTTGATATTTCAGAAATTACAGTAACAACACTAATAATATCCAGGCAAGGGTAACCAAGAAATTTAGCAAAGCTATCCAAAGTGAAGCTGCAGCCTTGGCTACAATATATGGAGCACTGGCAGGTCTGGGTGAGCTGGGTCCTGAGGTATATACACATTATCTACCTGTTTTCTTTGTTTTTGTTTATCATGCTTGAGTTTGTCTCATACTTTTGTCAGTACTTTTAGAACAGTCCGGAAATACTGTAATAATATATACTTAAGGGGATATGCGTGGAAAAAAAATCACAAAATTTCTTGTTTTTCGTCATGATGGGTTTCTTGCATTTTTGGATACTTTGTCCATTTTTGTATAAAGAAAATAATAACTTTAAAGAGAAAAAAATATTTTATGTGTTTGAATTACGATTTTTATGACCCTATTAATTAAAAAATAATCAATTTTTCCCAATCTTACAAGCTCTCTATGAAAAGTTTTATATCCGTCATTATATTGTATTTGACATCATTGGAAAGCTGGATTTCTCATGTATTTAATAAACTTAATTTCCTACATCTCGGAAGCACCCAAATCTTACAATTGGCTTTGCAGTTTACACAGATATGGTACTTTTCTGACCTAGTTTTCGTTACTTTTGGCTGTTTTTCTCAGTTCGCACGTTTTTAACACTAAAAAACCTACTACTTTTTTATTTATTAAACAATGCCAACCATATTTTCAGTAAATATTCTTGATGCGAAAATACAACTTTGTCACGAGGGAATTGTGATTGCTTTCATAGAAAAAAAGTATTTGGTAATAAATATGCACATTTTGAAACTATTGAATACTAAAAAGGGTACGATTTTTTAGACCTTGTAAAATTCTTACTAGTAATTATTTCAAAAAGTTGTCCAACCATATTTTCAGTAAATATTCTTGATGCGAAAATACAACTTTGTCACGAGGGAATTGTGATTGACAAAAGTTTTAATATATACTGAAATATAAGCAGTTTAAATTTGATTGCTATAGGTGCATAAATAAAAAAGCCTTAGTATTTTTAAAAGTACCGAAAAATTCAAAATGGCGGGGGTTTTTTGGGTTTCCATGACAACCAAAAATGTTTTCGACCTTTTTTGTTGCTGTTTAATACTTACTTTTATATGCCAAATATGATAAAAGTGTTCAAAAGGCTTTAGATCTTAAACTGTAAAAAATAGAAAAAAAACATAGCATATCCCCTTTATAAATTATTTTATAATGCCAATGTTTATCCAAAAGCTTTAAGATATAACTGCATTTCTCTTTTGAAGGTGATAAAGTCATGTTTGCTTCCCTACATCTGTATTCTTGGTGATCGTATAAAAGCAGTTAATGAAGGGACAGCTCTGAATGTGGATAAAATAGCTGCAGAACATATAAAAAGGCAGCTCCTGGTAAGTAAATATCTTGGTAGACTTAAATAAAAACTTCTAAAAATCATTACTATGGTTACAGATATTATTTTTATATTTAAATTTTTTATTTATTTTAGAAATATCTACCTCCTGTGCTGAAAACTTTTCACAACAGTACTGAAAATGTTGATGAGTTCAATGTGGCCTATGGCTACCTTGGGCCTTTAATGTTCTCAATGTTTTTGCAAAAAGAGAAAAGTTTAACTGCCACAACATCTGCCATTCATGCCTTAGCAGCCCCTCGCTCAACTTTACAATTATCCCAGGTAAGTAAATTTCTTTAATAGGTTCAATGCCAAATCAGACTTTCGTAAACCAATTTGGCCAAGATAAGTTATTAAGGGTCATAGAAAAATCTGTTTTGAAATTGGTATGCATGATCAGCCCATATTTGAAAATAAAAGTGTTAAAATTTTAAATAGCTGTTTTATTAATCTGTCAAGTAATTAATCTCACATTTAAAATAAAATTATATATTTTAAATTTGTTAATTTTTTTTTTTATAAAATCAGATCAAATAAATTTTAGAAAATATTTTAAAATTTGGAAAAGTATTAGACTGAAATTTCAGCTCTTCTCTTCAGCTACACAATACATGCAGGTGTTAATTATTTCTTGAATTCCTTACATTTTCAGCGCCCACCTCAAATCGTGATCCAGCAGCAGCCCAACACACCAGTTCCTCTAATCTCTTCACCGTTCCTCAATCCATCACCATCGCTAACATCTCTCAACCCAAGGCCACTGCCTTCTATGCCCTCCACGCCCACTGGCATCCCCGGCCAGAAGTTTGTCATTGTCTCTCAAGCAAGACCCTCGACTCCGATAGCACCGCCAACACAGACCACGCCCCTGGTCAAATTTGTCACCACCCAGCAGTCTTCACTGACCACCAGCAATGCCCCCGGCACTCAGAAGATTGTGGTTATTCAGGGCAGCTCAACAAAAACAGAAGACTCCTCTGTTGGAGGGATTCGTACTGCAGTTTTAAGTGGGGTCCCTTCCACTACAGTAATTCAACAACCAGCTACTACGACCTTAAATACTAACATCAGTGGCAATGATACTTTATAGCACAATAAGTACAAAAATAATTTGTTTACACATTGTTGGATATAACTAGACATTCAGACTTGTTTTGTAATACAAAGTTGACTAAAAAAATGACCAATCAATAAATATTTCTTTATGAATCTACACAAAGTGAAACTATTTTTTTCTGTCCTTGTCTGTTTGTAACATTAATATTAAAAAAATACAAACAAAAAACATTAGTTAAAAGTCTGTTTATTGATTACAATTTAGACAGTTTGATTAATCTAATGCTATTAGAACCCTGAGAATAGAAATTCTTGTCATTAACCATCTCTTAAAAGTAAAGGTTAACACAGTAAATAAAAACCATAAGTAATTTGTAGATATTAATTTGGTATAATAAAAACATTTTAAAATATTAAGTTTGAATGTGTGGTTTTATATGACCAATATTATTTGTATACATTACCATATCACAAAAATTGTGTATTGCAGCATATTTATTATTTAAACAATGGTAAAAAACATTTAAACAAATAGAGTTAGTTACACAGGGACATTTAGGGCCAATGAATGAACCACTGTACTGAGTGACAGTAATTATCATAAAAACAGGTTGTATTAAAATGTAGAAATTTTAAAAAAGTAATGTTCCATTATATAAAACCCCAAGGAATGCACACACAAATAATTTTTTACCAAGTCCTTTTAGAGTTTTCTAAAGGAATAAAAAAAATTGTTTAAAACTTAGAGCGTTTTGTAATATACCTTTTCTTCAAACAATTGTTAGAGAAATAAAAACATGCTTCCTGCACTTCCATACAATGTTTTAGTGACGGACATGTTTAAAAATGTGTGAATCCCAACAAAATATAATGAGAACATTATCAATGTCTATTTTATCAAATAAAAAAAGAATAAAAAGTGACTAAGAAGCAACTAGTGTATTTGTCAAAAACATCGACAGACCACATTAGTATTTAATACTGAATTAAGTACATATTTTTGTGTTGGCAATTCAATATTACAGTGGCAGAAATAAAAAAAAAAGGAGCCCCAGTATATATCAAATTTTCAACAGCCTTTTTAGATGTCAGTTTGTCAAGGGCCAATTTGTAACATTTTTGTTAGGGGTCAATGAGTCATCTCAGATTTTATTTTGTAAAATCCTGTTTCATGAGGGCCAATAAGACACTTGCAGATAAAATGGACATTGGTTAACATTTCTCTGTCCTCTAAGACTCAGCTAACCATACATTTCCTCTAACATCCTTTAAAAAGCTTTCGATCCAGCAATATTTATATTACTTTTTAAAAAAATCAATTTAAGTAATAGATATATGAATCAAAAGTCGATTAGATTAAACATTTTGTTTTAAAAATTATTCCTTTATTGGAAAATGATGTAAAAGGTTATATACAAGGCTTCAGAATTTCTAGTTGTAAAGTTAAAAATGTTGAACCGCCCAAACATATAAAAATTATGCACATTTTATAACATCAACAGGTACTAGTGTTTTCATTCCATATTTATATCTCTTATCTAGGAACAAACTTAATTTTTATTTCTTGATCTGGAATGAGCAGCAGACGATACCTCTGATGGACCTCTCCGTAGTGCCATTCAAGTCGATAACGAGAAAGTATTTTCGCAATCATAATCACTAATTCTTGCTCTGCAAAACGACGCCCTATGAAGAAATTTAAGTGCAAAAAATATTCAGCTTAGTTTAAAAAAATATTTTTATAATCCCTAGAAGTATATTTTTTAACTTTTACAGACGCTATATAAACTACTGCAAATTTTTAACAATATGGTCATTAATCTTTTCAGTTAAATTGTGTGTAATTGCTTTTTATTTAAATTTTTGCTAGTTGTATACCTGCGCACATTCTTCTTCCAAGACTAAATGGAGTCAAGAGGTAAGGATGCAGTTTCTCACTGTATTCTTCCCTGAGCCAACGATCAGGTATAAACTTCTGGGGCTCAGGTATGACATCAGGATCCAGAGATTGAATATAGTTGTTTAAACATAAGTAGGTCTGGGGAAAAAATAGTTTTACATGTTGGGAAAAATATATTATTTTGATATGACATAGTACTATAGTATATAGCATTTTTATTTTTTGGGAAAAATTTGCTTTTCAAAAAAATAATTCAAATGGTTGTGTGACTGTTCCAATACTTTATTCTGATGATAAATATCTAACTAATATTAATATTTTTAACAAAAGTAGGCTTCATTTTAGAAAACTAATTTTTATATTTACAATAAAGTCCTAGATCTAGATCTAAAATTTAAGCAAAATTTAAAGTGAGAAAAACGGAATCACATAAATACTATTTCTAATATGTAGGGAAAAATGTTTTCTAATTGGTTAGTGATTTAGGATCGTTTAAACTATACAATTTAACTACTAACTTCATACTACCAAAACATTACTCAAGAGATTGTGGATAGTTGTACTTGCTTTGTTTTTATATAATGTACTTAAAATATTTAATTAAGGTATGCATTGTTTTTATCTATAAAAACAACTTACTCTTTCTGGTACTTGATAGCCTCCAATTACCATGTTAGAAGGACATAGTCTTAATATATCCAGGCCTACAGGGAATAACCTGATTAAAAAAGTCATATTTTAAATTATGTGTCTAAAGATTCCTCTTGAGACCCAGCAATCTAATGAGGAGATGAAGTAGAGTTCATATGTTTCTTGACCGTGGCATATGAAGGGATGGTAAGGTCAGCACTATGCACATCCACCTTTACTGTCCCCAACTTAAGTCAGGTATCCATTAGAGCTGGGTGGATTCAAGGACGTCCTTTAGTCACAAGTCAGAGCCGAAATCAAGACCTATAGGCTAGCAGCCAAACGTTCTACCTTTTGACTATGCTGCCCCACACAATATGTGTAACTGGTTTAAAAAAGTACTTATTTGAGATCTTTTACGTGAGCAAAAAAAAGCAGATTGTCTGTGTGAAACAAACACAACACCCTGTCATCTTTTAATCAAAGATAAGTTATGTCCCATTGGTGTGAGTGAAAAAGTGTGGAATCAAACTAAAATTCTGGTCTTGCTGATCACCATGTACCTTGCTTTTCTACAATATGTTAGAAATTTTGTTAATTGTAGATATTTCCAAATGGACGGCGTGGCCTCGGGGTAGAGAGCTAGACCGCTAACCCGAGAGTCTCGGGTTCGAATCAGGGTTCAAATCAGTGGAACGTCCCTGAGTCCACCCAGCTCTGATGGGTACCTAACTTACGTTAGGGAAACAAAGGCGGCTGGGCATAGTGCTGACCACACTATCCCTTCAAATGCTAAGGTCAATGAATCAGATGAACTCTACTTCATCTGCCCCATGTGTCTTAGGCACGATTAAGAAGTAGAAGATATTTCAATAAAACCCCTTCACAACTCAATAAAAAAAATTGTCTTTCCTATTTCGTCTTTATATTTTGTTTTAAAAAAATTAGAAATTTTAATGAAGTAGTAGGCACTTAAATACATAATTTTTTATAACTGAAATAAAAGCTAGATTGAAATAAAATACATGCCTGAAGCTTTCCTTTATACAAGCTTTGATGTAAGTGGCAGAGCTAAAGCCATCTGATGTAAGATCCCCATTTTGAAGTATTTTCTTGGTTTCCTCGTAAACTTTTTCTTGTACATTGGGGTTGCAGGCTAAGTTATACAAATTACACAAGAGGATTTGTGATGTCTGAAATAATTTTAATAGAATGTTGATGATAGTAAATTACCATATTTTCAACACAAAGAGCATTATTTAAATCTTAAGAATCCTTCAAACCCATTTCATGAAAGTTTATTTTTTATGCATTGAGTCCATACTACTGTTCTATGAGAAGTTCAGCTATAAAACTCACTGTGCTTAAAGTATCAGTTAAAACAGATAAAACAACAGGCATCAAGTCTTTTTTAGTCATTTCTGGGTTGCTCAGCATGTAGGACAAAAATCTGAATCTATCTTCTGTGAGCGTTCCATTTTCAAATGCTTCTTTGTACTCTTCAATGGCTATGTTAGTCAGCCTCAATGCTTCACTTTGCAAAAAAAAAAATATTTTATTCGACTTCAATTTGTAAATATGTATTGTAGTATATCAAAATATACAAGGGAATTAACTTGTGCCTAGCATTGTATAAGTAGCACCCCCTAATGTCTGGTGTTACTTAGTGAACTAGGTGAATGGAGTTTAAATAATCACTTATCATCTGATGACTTACCAGAGTGAAGTCATAAATAATACTGCTATTTGTATTTCATCTAATTGTGTTGCTTATCATTTAGCAAATTACCAAAAACATATGCATTACACTCGCTTGACTTATTAAACAATGTTAATAATTTAAAACTTTAACATCAAATACTCACTCATTAATAAAGTCCTCACATTCAAAAAGTTCTTTTAAGCTTGGTGTGAAAAACAATTTGTAGAATGGAATGGCAAAATAAAGTTTGATTGACAGTTCAAATACAGAATGGTTAGTGTCAATAATCTTGTCACCAGCAGCCATACCACTTTCATCCATGTAGCCCATTCGTTTGTCCAAGCAGTTATTGGCAGCAGCTGATGAATAGAAAAACCAAAAACATATTTTCTCAAGTTAAACTTTAAGATAAAAAAATAGTTTATTACACCACATTTACAGTTATGTATACGATAAATGTCATGTCATGTCATGTCATGTTTGCCTGTCGTCCCTACTGGGACATAGGCCGCTGACAAGAGCTTTCCAGACGTCTCTGTCCAGGGCTAGTCTCTCCAACTGTCCCCAGGTGTATCCAATCTTCTTGGTGTCTTCTTCCAGGTCACGTCTCCAGGTCTTTCTTGGTCTGCCTCTCTTCCTCCTGCCTTGTGGATTCCAGGTGAGGGCCTGTCTTGTTATGCTGGATACAGGCTTCCTGAGTGTGTGGCCAATCCATTTCCATTTTCTCTGGAGGATCTCTACTTCCACTGGCAGTTGATTTGTCCGTTGCCATAGAACATCATTTCTGATGGTTTTAGGCCAGCGAATTCGCAGGATCTTTCTGAGACATGCGTTTATAAATGATTGTATTTTCTTCTTATTTATAGCAGTTATTCTCCATGTCTCGGCTCCATAGAGTAAAACAGGTTTTACTAGTGTGATACGATAAATGTCTAGAAAAAATAACATTGCAATAAGCGAATAGGCCCCACTATACATGTTCTGATAAAATTAACATAAAGAATAGTTTTTAGACGTGTATAGTATACGGTGATCGACTGTACAGTTTTACTTATTAAAGCAAATTTTATACTTCTACCTACATTCCAATCCCCATCGAGCTATCCACCGGTTGAAATTTGAAACTTCTCCATTGTTTTCAATTAAACTTGGCAACTTGTTGATAAAATCATTGGCTACTTTGTTCTGTGCAGGGAGATAATCAAGGGACTTCAGTGGCCTTAACATTATATGCTGGACAATGCTGCGAAGCCTGTACCACTGCTCTCCATTACTGAGTGAAAAAGACATTTTCTTTATTGTTCTATTTTGATATATTGTACAATTTTGTATTAATAATAAAAAAAAAAATATTTATTAGTAAGTACACTGCTATTTTTAAACTATATAATTGTATCCATACAGCAGTTCAATTTTCACACTGTCTAACTTTTAAGAGATTGATATTAGTTCTCACCACAGTGTATTTCTTCATCACTGAAAACTATGAATATTTATTTCTTGCCCTTTTTTCTATATACTTATACACATAATTTTAAAAATAAGTATCATATATCATAATGTAAAAAGAAAATAATCAAAAGATCGATTCTTGTTACCTATTTCCTAACCCAGGTGCCAATTCTTTTTTCCTACGATAAAATTCAACTGATTCAAGCAATGGTGGAACTAATGGGTATTTGCCTTCAGTTTCATAAATCTAGGCCATGGAAAATAAAGTACAAAATTTGAGAACAAAATTAATCTCACCTAAAAAATATTACTGTAAATTAGTGAATCAACCATTAATAGGAGGGTATAAAATAATTATATAAATTAAAATGATCAGAAAATTTTAATCAATTTCAGTACTATGTTTAAAACTAATTTAAGAAAAATAATTGAAGTTTATAAACAAGCACTTACCAAAACTTTTAAAATGTGAAAAAACTATATAAGATTCACTTATCAATACCTGTTTGATGTAATCTGGATTGAACAAATGTACAATCGTTCTGCCTGCTACAGTCTCCTTCACAATGTCTCCATACTTTTCATAAAACTCTTTTAGTACAAGGTCACGTCGATGAACTTTTTTGGGATCTAAAACATAGCATGTGCAAGTCACTTTATTTCTCACATACTATTCTAATATGACACATTTGTGTTAAGTAACATGTAGCATAAATTTAACATATATTTCTCAAACTTACTTAAACTTTATCACTTAATTTCTTATTAAAAAAAGAAAGTCTTGGGCTGGGTACCCAGACTTGGCACATTTTCACCCCCCCCCCCCCCCCCCATCAAATAGATACCCGAATAAAATCTGTGAAAGTAAAAGTGGATGGGCATAGCGCTGACCATGGAATCCCTGTAATTGCTAAGGCAAAGGCAGAGGATCCTGAAATTTGTGTAAGCTGCTCTATGCACCATCAGATCATAAATGAAACTTTACTTTTTATATACTAAAATTGATTTCCTAAAGAGCCAGATGATCTTGCCACAATCATTTACATGAATATTTTATCTATCACATCTTGGTTTTAAACACAGACAAAATTAAATAGGCCTACTCAATCATTTTTTAAGGCAATTTAAATAATTACTTACTAAGTTTGTATTTAAGCCACTGGCCAAACCAAGGCAAGCCACCCGGCCCTGGTATTGAAGAAAAGGGATGCGCATTATTATATTCCACTTGTGTTGCATTTTCATTAAGATTAATGCTGGAAGATTTTCTCCGCACAAAAATAGAAAATGCGTAACTATGTGACCAGGCCTTGGCAATATTTCGATGACTTCCAATAATCAACATTTTATTGTTCAGCTGCTGCATAAGAAAATAATGTAAAATTAGTAATTTTTATTGCAGGCCTATAAGATAAGTAGGCCTCTTATATTACAAATTAAATTCTGGTGCTACAGTTAATAAATAACTTTATCTTAAAAGCTGGCCCATTCTCATATTAATATTATTATCAGACAAAACTCATCAGGAATTGAATATTTATATATTTTCCCATTACTAAAATAAAACTGATAAACAATTAAGTGGAAGATGGCAATACAAAGTAAATTTTTAAAAAAATAATAGGACTATAGATTAGGCCTATAGATTGAGAAATAAACTACAAAAATATTCAATATTAAGTTATTAACAATGATGAATGAATGATTTATTAACAATATTATTAACTAATGTAACATAGTAGTACGTAGAGATCTAGTAGATGATCTAGATCTAGTAGGCCTACTAAAAAATATTTAAAATAAAAATACAACACATGAGTGATGAGTAAACTACTTTTTTTTTACTCACTAGACTAGACTAGGTAGGCACCCATTGTAAATTTAAAAAAAATAAGTTAGAAGTAGAAGTTATTTCTCATTTGGCTTAGTAGTTAAAGTTAGTTATTAGATCTAGTTAAGATCTCTAGATCTAGATAAATCTAAATTTCTTAGTCTATGATTCTTAGTTAGAGGGGCGTAATTCTATTTAATATTTAGGCCTAACTTATTTTTTAAATTTTTATTCACTAGGCCACTAGGCTTGTTATCTTTATTTAGAGTCTAGATCTAGCTTCTAGACTTGTATGCAATCTATGGGAAATCAAAACAGTAACAAATTATTTTAGCCAAATATTAAAGAGTTACAGCCCTTTAAATTTAAAATTTAACTTCTCTCTTGAAGATCTAATACAGTGGTTCCCAAATTTTTTCAAATGGCGATCCCCTTTTATAAATAGTAACCCGCGACCCCCATAGAATTTTTAAAAATTCGAAATTAGTAAGTAAATTAATAAGCACTAAAAAATAATTTCTAGATTCTAGTAGACTTTCAAAATGAATTATTCTTGATAACTGTTTTAATTCGATGAGTAAAATTTCATGCTATTAACTAAACATCCGAGGTTGAGTTTTTGTTAATTAACAACAACGCCATCCTTATGTCATTCTCAACATTTATTTATTTCTTTGTTTTGTTTTTAATTGGAGAAGTGTTGAAAATCTATTCTCGCAAAGAAATGTAGACACAAGAGGAACTAAAACTCGAAAAACAATCAATTTCACGTTTGGGTATGAATGGTGCATACCAAAATATTGTGAGCAGTTTTTCATTTAACACGGTACGTGACACGGAATAATTCGGCAAATTTAAGAATTCCTCTTTGTACTTCATTGGAAATGCTGATAACATCAATGGAAGCAGCGAATAGGTTAAGTGCCGATGTAGATTCTTAACTTTCAGCTGAGGGAAATAAGTGCGCTGTTCGTTTTCAAGAGATTCAAGATGCCAGAAATCTCCTCTTTCAAATTTTTAATTATCTCACAATGAGATTTATCTACCACACTGCAGAGTTTCTCAAACATGGCAATATTTCCAAGATGTTTTTTTTCTTCGCCAATTTAGAAGCTTGGATAAAATTGCCCCGAGATTATCATGAAAAGAGATAATATTCGTTCATTTTCCCTGAAGCTTCATGTTAAGCTTATGTTGATGTTCGAATATATCTGCTAGGTGTGCTACTGTCTCCAACCACTCTTAGTCGTTAAAGTATATCAAAAGGTCTTGTTTCCCTTGCACTTCCAAGAACAACTTTAAAAAAAAAAAAAAAAAAAAAAAAAAAAAAACACGATTTTCGAATTAACAAATTATGAATTGTTGATAAGTAGAAAATAAAACAACTAGATAGCGGTATATGCTACGTAGCGGGTTAGCTCGTTTCTAACTTACGACTTTTATTAGCAATGGAGTCGGAAGAGTCTTGCTGGCGAGGGTATACCGGTGAATCATGCAGTGGATTCCCCTTGGCTAGGGAGCTAAATCTTTTACTTTTTTCTGAAAGCCAGATTTAGACCCAAACATAGATTGCGCACCATCCGTACAAACCCCACAGCCGTTTTCCCATTTTAATCATCCAGTTTCAAAAACGTATTTATTTTCCCCATGATATCTTCACAAACTAGCAACTCTTCCTTGCTATCATCTGAATGAATATATTTCACAAAGACAAGCAACTGCGAACACGATAACTCACGTCTGTTGATTCATCAACTTGAAAAGCAAGCAATCGTGAAAGTTTGATTTCGTTCAAAATGTGTTCTTTAACATCTACTGACATATCTGCTATAAGCCTCTGAATAGTATTTTTAGTTTAGTTTTTAGGGTTTAGTCTACCAGTTGGCGACCCCACAGAAAGCCCTTCGCCAACCCCCTGGGGGTCACGACCCACAGTTTGGGAACCCATTATCTAATAGATCTATTTCGAGTTAGATATTTAACTATTTAGAATGACCGATGAATAAATTAAGTCCCAAAAATAAGTGTTTCGTATAAAAAAACGCCGATGTATTAAGGCAGGAGTCTTCAAACTTTTCAGCCCAAGGGCCGCATTAACTATCAAATATCAGTTCGGGGGCCAGAGTTTCTTCAAGGCATCTCCTCGGGGTAGAGCCCCCCCCCCCCCCCCACACACCCCCGGGAAAAGTCTACCACCCCCACCCTAACGAAATATAATTTATATAGAAATATATACAAATTTCAAGTGTCTCCTCCCCCCCCCCCCCCCCCCGCCCGGAGAAAAAATCGGATTGAAACACTGTCGGGGCTGACAACACA
Organism: Physella acuta; assembly: GCF_028476545.2. Lineage (NCBI taxonomy): Eukaryota > Metazoa > Mollusca > Gastropoda > Physidae > Physella > Physella acuta. The sequence continues at coordinate 127,422 of NW_026732230.1, read as the reverse complement.
CTCGAGGTGAAAGTTTGTTCTCAAATTGTTCTTCACTTATTTCATTCTTGAAAATGTTTGTTCACACAGGTATCTTGTTCCAAAATTTGAAAGGCACTTTGATGCACCAGTTTTAATATTAGGTAAGTCTTCCATGGGCAAAAACGTATAAAAACCCACGCGCCCTTCTTTGAACTTTTCTCTAATGAGGTCATTTGCTTGCAGTTCAGTGACCTCCAGCTGCAGTTCATTTGGGCAACTGGCCATATTTGCTTCATTTGGGTTTTGAAACAGTCTCACTTCTTCTGTCTTTGAATCAAAGTCAGAAAACCGCTACTGAAAATGCAGCTGGATGTATTTGATGATCTCGCATGCAAGTGACGTGGGAAGCTCAGTGGTTGCGTCAGCCGTAAATACCTTGCACTGCTGAGAGTGCGTCAAGTTGTTGGCCTGTACATGTTCCAAAAATGACAAGTTTGGATCGAAGGCCTTTAGGTGGGTGTATAGATCAGAAACAAGATTTCTCTCTCTTGTAATTTTAGGTTCAGAAAATTTAAATAACCAGTTATATTTGCAGCATAGGCCAATTTCTATACCGACTCTTCATCAGACATTAATGGCTGTGGCTTGCTTTTATCTTCCACGAAGTCACCTATTTCCTTTCTTGACTTAAATACTTTCTCGCAAATTAGCCATCATCAGTGGCGTAGGCAGGGGGGGTTAGGGATGTCGTAACCCCCCCCCCCCCCCATAGACCCCTCGGTATATATATCAAAAGTATGAGGGGGGTGCAAATTGAAAGTTTGAGGGGGGGGGGGGTGCAAATCGAAAGTTTGAGAGGGGGGTGCAAATCGAAAGTTTGAGGGGGGGTGCAAATAGAAAGTTTGTCCCCGGGTAAAAATTGGACCCCCCTAGAGACGATCCTGGCTACGCCACTGGCCATCATACTGCTGTGAAATATGGTAAATCTTACTTTCCTCCATCAAAAGTCGGGTAACTGAGGTTAGTCCAGTCCAAGTTATAGTCAGCTAATGTTTTTTTTTAGACTCATTGAATATATCCTCTCCGGTAACAGTGCCCTACGTGTTATGTAGGGAAGCCAGCTCTTGTGTTGTGTTCATGTCTTCATCCACACCTCTAATGAACACAAGCAGTTGAGAGGTGGAACAGCTGTCCAGGGACTCATCCATTGCAGTTGAAAAATGGCGAAACTTGCTTGCATTTTTCGCTATTTGAGTCACGCTGTTTTCACCAATGTCTGCAACACGGCAGGCAATGGTATTTGCACCCAAAGCTACTTTAAAAAATTGTTTTGAATTTTCTGGACAAAGTTCCTCAGCCACCCCCAACAAACACTTTTTTCCGAGGACAAAAAGAACTCCCTGAGCCGGCTGAAAGGATCTCGCCGGCCGCATCCGGCCCGCGGGCCGTAGTTTGGAGACCCCTGTATTAAGGTGAAGAAACATAGATCTAGCTCGTTTTAATAAGAAAGTGAATCCGTAACTTTGTAACGGTGTGTGATGAGTGGAGGGGGCGGTGGTTCAGATAATGTGACGTCAGACATTTACATTACAAAATAGAAATGTTAGAAAACTTCATTTTAGCCCTTATTTCGCGTTTCAGAAAATTGTTTTAAATAATTTTAATAGAAATGTATTAAAATTCTAGATATATGCATATGTTGACCGATCTCAGTCAAATTTATATGGACTTTGATCCCCCCTACCCCCCCCCCCACCCCAATCATTTTGACGACGATTGCGTGTTTTTTTTTATTATAAAAAGAAAGATAACTCGACCTTCACCGCGCTTCAAAAAGAAAAGAAAATACAATTATGAAAATATTTTTATAATTAAAATTGGCAGCAATTCTTGTTCCTAGTAATCGGTCTGCCCCCCCCCCCCTCCGCTCCCCTTTCCTTCCACTGCACACCTTCGAAGCTACCAAAGGGCAAAGGGGAGCAACAAGTCACGGTAGTCATTTAAAGTTTTACACATTTTGTGTGGTGGTTTTTACGAAAGAGCGCGCGACTGTATAATTAAGATAATCAAACCGCAGTTAAAGTAAAAAAAAAATTCCAAAACAACCGTAATGCAGAATTGCATGAACATTTAAAGTCTAAAATTATTTTATTTATGGTCAGTTGTGGGCCCCTAAACGGTCTGCCACCCCCCCCCCCCACCCAACACCATCACCACGGTATCCAGCTGCATTACCGCCCTGGATGGAGGTACTTGAAGTTCCACATATTATAAAACACAAAATCGGACACTTTTAAAAACCCATACGATTCCATTAAACATCATTCAAAACATTCCCAAAGATAATGTTTATATTATACAATTTGCGCGATCTCTAATATCAAGAGGTGAACAATAATAATATAATAAAACGTCATAGTGGTAAAGTTAGACTCGGACTGGCTCGGAGTGTTTGTTTTTTACCTGCACAATCCCTTATTGACATATCGCTTAGTTTTAATCTTAGTAGATCTATAATTCAACAGAGTAAATAATTATATAGATTTATGCTTATCTATTCTATGAAAGAAAAATAAAAAGCTATCGGATCGAATTATAGAAAATATAGTTTATCATAATCATATCAAACGTTATTGAGTCTAGTAAAGTCTAGTTTTAAAAAATTATTTTTTCCCACGAAAACTCGCATTAATTAGATTATAGACTTATTAGATACTTTGTTTTAAGTCATGAATGTTAGCCCTGACATAAGCATCATAATATTCATAGCCTCACAAAACCGTCACTCTTATTCTTTTGAAGTGCTCAAACTGGCAATAATTATTGACAAAAGTCACGTGATAAAATGGATAAAGATGGCTGTCTTCTTCTTTCATCTCACGAAATTAGATAGAATTTTAACACTCTAGGAATATAAACAATGTATACTGTTAAGCTTAGCACTTGAAATTGAATGCTACGAATCCTGAACTTTGCTTAATGAACTACATTTTGAAATGTTCGTGTGTAAATGTCAAGTGTAAATATTAAAGATACAAAGTTTATTTATAGATCTCCATTCTCTCTCTTCTCCAAGTTCTCGACAGTTCCCAGTCAAATTCTGGTCTCCTTTCTACTTTCTATGAGATCTAGATCTAGACTCTAGACTAGATCTAGAGTCTAGATCTAGATTCAATAATAAACTAGATTAGATCTAGATAATTACAAGCTTCTTTATCACAAATAGAATATCTAGATTCTAGAATCGGTAATCTATCGTTTTGGGTACGTAAAATCGCCCGCGGCTATTTATGTACGAAAACGTTACCTCATTGTTAAGGCTTTAATAGAAGTATATTGTCATACTTTTGTGTCAAATATTATAGATAAATGAATAATAAACCTAAATCAATGGCTAAATATATCGATATAGGCCAGAAATTAACTTTAAACAGCAGTGTCTGAGAGCAAGATTTGCTATATAAACAGCAGCCATTTGTAAAATAGAGTGGCTTCCCCCTGAATCTGGCGCTAAAAGCTTATAAAAATAAAACTTAGACAAGATGGCTGCTATAGTAAATGAGCATGGTTGCATCTGTTGGAAACATCGCTAGTCTTCATTTATTACGGAAAAGTTTTAATTCAATTGTTTAAAATCAGGTACATAAATGAATCAAGGAAACATTTTTGAATTTTTTAATACATAAATCCTCCTCAAAATGTGAAATAATTATTAAAATTTAAGGAGTCACCTGTTTTTCACATTACAAATCGCGGGCGATTTTACGTACCCAAAACGATAGATTACCTCTAGAATCTAGATTATTCCAAATTAATAATTTTAGGCTTTAGTGGCCTACTTTTTTTGGGTTTTAGTTTTTTAGGCTTATAATTGAACTATTCTAGATCTAGAATCTAGTTAGAATCCAGAAATAGAAATTCGGATGTCTCAGATACCTATGTCTGATAATTAATAATAGACTCTTCCATGAAATAGGTGTGTTGGGTTGTTAGAAGTATTAGTATTTAGTATAGCAATCTCGACTAGTATTATCAGACACTGTTAGTTATAAAAATTCTCCCCCCCCCCCCCCAGCTAAAAGAATATAGGAGGGTAATCTCACGATATAGGCCTAGTATCTGTTATTATTCCGGAATGGTACAGCAGTAAAAAACAGTAAAACTGTGGTGGAGTGTGTCACCCTGTTCCGGAAATCACAGGAAGTACTGTAAACCATATTTTATTTGGGGCCTACAATGCCTACATGTTTAGGGACCCTAAAAATGTGCATAGGTTGATTTTAGTTGCAATTTAAATAGAGCCTTCTGTTTTGCTAGGCCTAATTATTTTGTATTTCTAATTATTTTAAGTGTATATGCTAATTATTGCTGTACTAAACATTGTAATGCATGCTTACAAAACTCAACTAACATTACCAGATAATTTCCGACACTAGGCCTATATAGTGAGATTACCAAGATTAACCCCAAAGAAGATTGTCATATGTGTTATTTCTAATTCTAATGCGGCAATGGACAACAACAAAAAGTTTAGAAACTATTCGCAAGGCCTGTTAGTCTAAGTATTTTTTAACTGTTAGACTTGGTATTTTTTAAAATCATGTAGGCTTAGACCCACGGTGATATTAAAATTACTATGGTTGTAAAAATCGTACTATTTGATTTTTATCAGACTTTAGGCCTACTAAAGATTGGAGTTATTTGTTGTTATTAGTATTTTTGGTAGCCTAACTTAACAAAATAAATAAAAAAGCCAAACGCACTTTGGTTGTTTTCCTTTTATCCCTGAAAATGTTTGTAAACATGGCATAACTAGGCCATTTGGTTTAAGAAAAGCATAATTTTATTTAAAATTTTTATCTGCAAAGCTTTGAGTACAAAATGCTACAAATTAAGGTTCAGAAGATTGATCACTGAATTTTTGTAAAGTAAAACCAATCAATGCTTGTCTTGCAAAAGAAGAGAAACTAGGTTATAATTTAGGCTTGATGAAATTAAATAGAAAAAATGCTGTAAACACAAAAGTTTTTTATCAAGTTCTCTGCATTTGCAACTTTCATATCATTAGGCCCTAATTCTTAAAATATTAAAAGATTTGACACTTTTTCAAGCTTGAGATTTTTATTTTTATACGGTTGCTATTTAGGCAAAATTAACAAAAACACAGCTTTTATCCCTGTAAACAATAATGATGGGAGGATTTTTGTCAACTCGTTGATGTCCATTGTTATCTATCACTAGTAGTAGATCTATGTCTATTCCACTTGTTGACTATTTTCCACTAAAATACGAAAAGACTAGTCTGACTAATCCTACAAATAACAATAAGATAAACCCTCATTGGAGTCGCTCTAACAACACAAAAACCTAGGCTTAGGATAGAATTAATATTTGTTATCATTCTAAATATAGGCTATATTATAAGTATCGACCTAGCTATATTAAGTATCGACCTAAATATCTAGGCCTATAACTAAATTATTTAAAAACATTTCCTATTCATTCCTGGTATAATAGTAAGTATGTGTAGTGTTATGATTTGAAAGTTGTTAAACTAAAAGTCACAATAATGACTATTGTGATTTGATAGAGCATTTAAAAGCTTACAATTATAAAGGTTTCATTGGCCTACATGTTTTATTTCATTCTAATTGATTCTGTCAAAATAGATATTCTTTTCAGAGAGAGGATTAGGTAAGGGTAGGTCTACTTCTCATACTGATGTTGACAGGTAGAAGTAGGACTATTTAGGCATAGGCCGATTTAATATCACAGGTTCCAAATCTTAACCCTAACACTCCTTCTTTATTGTTTGTATCAAAACAATGCTTAACACTTTTTTTTTTATCTTTAGGATTATACAGACAAATTGTTAGCTTTAAACAATTATGGCATCCAGAAACTTAAAACCCAGTTCAGTTCAGGGTTTTGATGCTGGGAATATAAATGACAAGATGCAATCCAGTACTTTAAAGGTATTTTATAAAATTAAAGTGTGGACCTGTTAGTGTTTGAAAACAATTTTCAGGTATTAATCCCCCCTCCTTGAAAAAAATCTTTTTAGTTGTTACTAACAGTTGTAATAAAGTTTAACAGCACAATATTTTCATTCAGAATTCATGAAGTTTTGTACCACTTAAATTTTTTCCCCAGAGGCAACCAAGTCCAGATTGGAGTAAAACTGATTTGTTAAGATTGCTGAGTTACTTTGAAGGAGAGCTTCAAGCAAGAGATATCACAATTGCAACTCTTAAGGTAAGCATCAAATGTACATCTAAATAATTAACTCGCTCTGAGACCATACATTTGCTCTGGCTATTGAAGATTGGATTATTCATTGAATTCATCAAAAGGTTAATAACACATAAAACATAGTTTATCTCTAGGTAAAACCCTACAGGTTTTCACAAAACAATTCAAAGTTGCAGGCATACTGGACAGAATTGCATTTCAGAAAGTTTATGCTGCTTTTTCTCAGACTCAGATTAAAGAAGGGGGGGGGGGGGGGAGAATGACTCAGGATTTATATTTATTTTGATTTTTAAAACTCAGATTATATTAATAGTTCATTTTCATGAAATAGTGATTTAATTCTTTTAATCACAAAATCAAAAACATTACAGCTAAACAAATTTTATCCTACTTTTGCAAAGACTAATTAGAAAAAACTTTTATTTCTAGGCTGAAAAGGCCAAGCAACTCCTGTATCAAGCAAAGTATGGCCGTTTTGGACTAGGTGATCCTTTTGTAGCACTTCAGCGAGATGCTGAAGGGAAAAATGACACAGGATTTGATGAAGCAGCTATTAAAAGCATGTATGATAACCAGTTGGCACAACTAGAAAATTTAATAGCAACACAAAGAAAGGCACAACTCAAAATGAGAGAGCAATTAGGAAATTCTGAAAAGAGATTTCATAAGGTAAATTTATTTGTTTCCTTTATGATCAGTATTATTTATTTATAGGTCTTTTGAGTAGTGCATAAATAAGAATATTTTACCTTCTACTAGGAACATATAGTAATGCTTTCATTATTATTTTTTGCTAGAAATTTGAATAATTGACCTTGATTCAAAATAAGTATTCAGACCGAAAACATTATTTCTATTTATGTATTTTTTTGTAATTTAATTGTTTTGAAAATGTTTTTGTAAAAAAAAAAAAGGTTTGTAGTGAGTTGGAAGAAGAAAAGCAGAAACATGCACAAGACACCGCCCAAGGAGATGATGTAACATATATGTTGGAAAAAGAAAGGGAAAGACTCAAAGCTGAAGTAAAATATTTTTCTTATTTTATGTACAAAATTCAGTTGTAGCTACACTAAAACAATTTATTAGGTTAATCAATCTTGCTCAAGTGTTTTTCAACTTTTAGTTGATAAAACATTGTTTATGTTAAAAGTGCATTTGATTTAATAAAGTTAAAAGTGTGTGAGGAGTCTGCAAATAGATTATATATTTTTATCCGTTTACATATTTGCAATTTTCTAAACTTCCCCAGATTGATTTTGAAAAAAACCAGAACAAAAAATTAGAAAAAGACCTTAAAAAGACTCTTGCAAGTTTGGAGGAAGAAAGAGCTAATGCCGCTCGGCACAAACAAGTTGCAATAATGTTGATTAAGGTATTATATTCTTTAATGGAACCATTTTTAATAAACTTTTCATATACAGTATTTTATGTATTTTATTCAATTGAGAAAGCAATTATGTTGTTCAGCAAGGTAATGTCAGATTTAGAAATAAATGCTAAAAAGTACTAAATTAATTCATCTTTGAACCCCACTTAAGTATGATTTTTAAAACCAGTTACAGTTATTTTAATGTTTTTTCCACCCAGGAACGCAAAAATTTAATTGAGCGTATTATTGCTGAAAATCAAATTCGTGATGAAATGGAATCAGCATTGACAGATGGGAAATGTAAAATTCAGAACATGGCTGAAGGCCTGGCCCAAGAAAGCAAAAAGTCTCTCAAAATGGAAGCTGCATTGGATAAACAAAGCTCAAAGTTTGATTCTGAGAGAGAGACTTTACGAATGAGATTACAAGAGGAAGAAAAACAGACAAATATCTTGAGAACTGAGGTGGCACGTCTTTCTAAACAATTGGAGTCATTGCAACAGCAGGTACGAAGTAGCACAGCATCACCAAGTGGGGGACAGATTAGATCAACAGTGTCACCGGGTAGGACGACAAACCCACTACCTACAAGAAACACAGCTGTAGCAGGGTCTATTCCCAACTCAGTGGGTGTGCCACCACAATCAGTAAGTCCCAGTATTAATAATAATCCTCCGCAGGGTTACAGTCCACAGCCAACGTCTACTGTCACGGTGGGCGGTATACGATCAGCCTCGAGCCTACATCCAACCTATGGAGCTAGCAGTAAGGTCTACACTCAGTCCAACACTAAAGTATCAGACAGTGGTAGATTAAGTTCAAACTCTCCAGAGAAGGATGTAATCTACAGGCCAGAGAACCATCCAACTGGTACCCCAGCCCGTAGAGGACCAGGAGCCATGCGCATGGGACCAGTGGGGGCACCTGGGATGGATAGAGCTGAGGTTGATATGGGTCCAGGTGCAAGAGTGGTTAATGTCGCACCTGGATCAAGTGCAACGGTCACGACTCACGGTGGGGGTAAAATTTCATTTCACGTAGCCGGAGCTGGCCCCCAGGTACCCAATCTTACCCAGGTAAGAAAAAGTCCTGGATTTGGCGCCACCTCTGCTTCACCAGTTGGGCGAGGGGTTCCCCCTCCAATACCCCCCAACAAGCCAAACATTGTTTCCCCGTTACCTGGTGGCGGAAGGCCCTCTCCTCCACCCAAGGTTTCAGTGGTTGGATCGGCGGTCATTGTTCAAACTCCTGGACCAGATCACCACCCTGGCCATTACTCAGCCGGGAAAACAATAGCTCAACAAATTCCTGTCTCTGTTGGTGGTGGTCTGCCTGGGAATCAGCCTTCCCCCTCTGGAGCAGTGGCCAGTGTTCGTACCCAAGTCAGAGAAACTTCTCCCTCGGCAGTTAGGAAAACCTCTCAGGTTTGTGTCAATGCCAAATGATAGCTTGCTAGATCATTTTTTTTTTTTAAAGTAGGAAGTGCACTCCTAAACATGGCACTGGCAGTTACCATTGGTTGTAAAGTGATCTCCACTACTAACTTGCACATCACAGTTGGTTGATGTATTCACCACAAGTACTAATCAAGAACTTACTTTTTAGACTCTTCCTTACTTTCAGGGTTATGGTCTTATTTAACTTTTCATTAGACTCATTAGTCAGAGGGAAAAAAAATCATGTCCTGCCTCTCAGTACTGCAAACTATTCATGTGCATCATGGTTTTCTTTAATGACTTATGCAATCCTAGAATTTTGTGTAGGTTATAATCTTTGAGCAGTGAGCTTGATCTCATGTTTGATAGCTCATGGAGACCAAATTTTGTTTTCATCTCCATTTTATTTCACCTTGACGTGAAAATGAAATGTCAAAAATGTACCACTCGAAAACATTGTTTATTAAATTGTTGATGGTAAAGCTTATGTTAAAAAGTTTGCTTATTGAACTAATAATGATTTTTATTTCATGTACTAATGTATAATGCACTTTATTGTAACTTTCAACATATTTTGTAATGATCATTATTGTATTAATTTGAGGTGCATGTGATTATTTTTTTTTTTTAATGTTAATGGTTAGCAATGAATGTGCATGATACTTCAAAAGGTTTAGTGACAAAAAAGGTTGTCTACCCCCATTTTATTTTAATCTTTCTTGGTTGGATGATATTTTTTTATTTATTAAAAAGGTTGTTTAAAGAATGTGATGTTACTTGGAATTACTAAAGAAAATCTCTTGTGGGGGGGGGGATTTGTACATTTTCATAACTAATTAAAGCAGACACAATTTCATTTTTGAAAACGATATCTCAAAATTACAGAGGAATGTGCCTACCGGTTTTCTTGTGAAACTTGTAATGTTATATAGCACCAGGCAGTGGTTCATTTCTTTCCTGAGTTTCTTTTTCACAACTCATTTTTAAGTTGACATTGAAGGAAAGAAATAGCTGGAAGAGGTGTGTTCTCAGGTTCCTTTACTTCTTTTTTTTTTTTGTATGTCTGAGAAAGTTCTACTAATGTTGTTGAGCTAGGTATTGTGCCCAAAAAGTGTTTTTATTTTGTTACTATATTGTATAATCCTATAATTTTTTTTAACAAAGTGAAGTAGGAAAACATCAAGAAAATTAAGTGTTTAACAAAATGGCTATTTCAATGAAATAAACTTCATTGATACCCAGAATATTTTGCATATCATAATGGTCAGAAAAAGAAAAATAGCTGAGAAGATAAAAATATTCTAAAATACTCAAAATAATTTTTTTTCCCACATTATTTTTTATGCATTATAAGTATGGACCTTATCAGAGTAGTAAAGAAGTGCAAAATCATTTAAGTAAGTTTAGAAGATTTTTAATTTAACTATCAGTTTATTAAAACAAAAAGATTAATATAAACTCATTATATTCCTAACACTTTAATAATATTAATAGGTGAAGGGCTTACGCACTGATAAAACATTTGTTATTAATTATGCTTCCTTTTTATATTATACCTTATTATCTTCAATAAACACCTCCTGGGTAAACATCTGATTGAAAATGTAACTTTTTAATTTCTGTAATGTAAAGAAAGTCTTTCATTATGTGCAAACATAGAAGTGTTCCAAGTTTTATTTAGTATCTTGTTAGTAATGTTAAACTGCAGCCTGAGAATATTTATGCTGCACCCACCATTTGATACATGTATGTTTTATTTGCCATTGTGTACAATATTGCTAGTGTATTGTTTATAATGATAATGCTGTGTACCCAGCTGTGTGGGGCATGTTCTCATTCTTTCTCCTCTATTCATTGCGTGGAGGTTCAGTTAGGTGTGAGGTAACAGGTGTCTCACACCAATCAAGTTTGAATCCTTTTATAGTTCATATTGTAATAGTGTTGTGTTTTTTATTATTTATTATATTATACTTTTTTTGTGTTCCTTTAATACTTTTCTGTGAATAATACAAGTTTGTTTCTAAACTATGGAGAAATACAACAGCAAAAAATGAACAACAAAATAAATGCTCCCTTTATACAATTATTAAATCATAACTACGTGAGGTAGCTTAATTTAATCCCATTTTACAATTACTTAAATTTCCCAATTCACATGCTTGAGCAGTCATTTTGTATTCCAGTAGTTAAAAACTTGTATGAAATGTTCAACTCATTTTCCTGTACCTTTTGTTCTAGCATCCTCTCATCACACGTTGCTTTTATTGTTTGATCCTATTCTATTGTCATTTGATGTCGTATCTTCGTTTGCTAATTTCTTTTGTTTTTAATTAACTATATAATATAAATTTTTTATATAAACATGTTGTACTTTATTTACAACAGCAACTTTTTTTTTTACCTCACTTATTTTTGCATTTTGTCTTTACATTGATATGTGTGTGTAAATTATCTTTGGTTATCTGCATGTTGCATGTTGCTTGCTGTTTTCTTGCAGCCTGTTGTGGATAGTCCCCCCTTAGAGCACCTTTCCACTGCAGTTAAATCCTCTGACTCTAGTCACCCCCTTGAGTTTCTGGGTGCGGAAATGGCCAACTTGCAGAAACTTTTGGCCACAATGAGGACAGGTGAGCTTACACTGTTAGCTGCATGCTGTAATCTAGTGCTTTTTGGTGCTCATTTGCTTCTCACTTTTTACCGTATTGTTCTCAGATTTTGACAAAGACAGCTTGAACTATATAAAAGTAAAATAAAATGTGTTCATTGGTTGGGTGTCAGATATTATAAAATTGACCTACACTTTCACCTAGTGTGTTAACTAGGGTGTTGCCTGGTAATTTCACATTATTGTTTTAAAAGCCTTTAAAAAAAAACTACATTTGTTTTCCTTTAATTTGATACCAAGTTTAAATATCGGTAGGGAAATGGCTTGTTTAAAACAAGGCATTTGTTTTTGAATGGTTCCCGTGCATAACCACTCTTAGCTTTTTTGATGGCAGACTAAAGAGGCTTGTTAGGCACTCATCGTGTCCAAGCTTTTTTTTCTAATTTTTTTTTTTAATTAATAGAAGGAATAAGAAAGACGTCTAGTTTTCCATAAACCAAAAATAAAATCTTTGGCAGAATGCATAATAAATTGTAATTTTAACCTTATCTTCTGCTAGAAGTATGACAAATATATTGTTAGACAACAAAAACTAAGGACTCCTTGTTATGATCAGAGAAGTAAAATTGCAGAATAAGCAATATTAAATTTATTGTATATTGTTGAAATAACCACAAAACTTTGAAATTAACTAAATGAGGCTTGGTCTTTACTGGTAGACCTATTCACCATGGCAACCACATGAAAAAGTTGGTCAAGAGACACCCTAGCATTTACTTTTATATATTTACAACAAAATTACAAATTTGTTACCATTTTTACATGCTGAGGGCTGTGTTTTTACTTGGTTTGGTCTTTGTTAAAGTATTTGAACAAAATTATATTTTAAGTTCTTGTGATTTTAGAATATTAAAATCTTATATTTATATGCACAAGTACTGAAGTATTTTCAAACCGTATATATTAGGAAAAAGTAAATCTTATTATCATAGCTTTATAATAGTATCAATTTTGGTATATTTTATTAATTCTTGGATTAATGAAAAATCATCTCCATTAGCAAATTTTAATATATTTAAAGTATTATAAATAACAATTTAACACATTTAAAAATGGCATTTTGTCTATTTACCCATTCTTATGATGGGAAATTTAAAACTTTCTAACTTATATCAAGTAGAAATCTTCATTAATTTGACTTAATATACTAATAGAAACTACCAATACTGAGATGTAAATAATTGTGTAATTATTGCTTGTTGATAAAATTAAAAAAACTGAATGCAGAAAAAATATTGCTGTCATAACTAAGAATTGAGGAGCTTGGCATTTGCATGCCAACGGTTTGAAAATATCAAGTTTAATTTTTAATCCAGGACCATTCATACTAAAAAATTAAAAAAATCTGAATTTTAATTTTTAACCTAGTACGTTTTATTTATGATGTTTCGAATGCAAAATAATGTTCATTTATAAAGCATAGTTTTTATTTTCGCTTACATTTTTAGTTAATAATGAAGCTTTTTCTAATGCATAATCTCACATTGGCTTTGCTCAAGTTGTTTCAATAACTTTTGGAGAAAATACAAATTGTATTTGATTTAATAACCAATTTTGAACCTTTTTTTTAAATAAACCAAACTCATTAAAAAAAAACTATTGTTGAGCTTTAGTAAAATGCTGCTGGTGCATTATCCTGGTTGTAAAATAATATAAATAGACAGCATAATGTTGTTTTTAAATGCCTTTTTGTCTGGTGACCAATTTTTGGAAACAAATTCAAAACAATTTTTTTTTCTTGTTTGAAATTAAATTTTAATTGCATTGTCTGTAGACTTGCTTTTGAATAAGCTCAGGTGTTGGTGAACAAACATCAACCACACCTATAATGCTATCTGTATGCATGAGCAATACATTTATGAGAAGTTGTTGTTAGTTTTTAGTGTTGGCATATTTGCTGTTTACACACATATACACTTATATCTCCTTACAAGATCTGATATTCATAGTTTTTTTTTTTTTTTTAAACTTGTAAATATTTTTACATTTACATCAAAACCCCACTCCCCTATACATCTTGCTTTGTATATTTGTACATTGCTGCATTTGTAGTTGATTGCTATTTGCAACTCTCAGCAAAAAACAAAACTTAGCCATATCTATTAGATCTGATAGATTTAAGAACAAAGTGTTCAATATGTAACATGGTAATTTAAAAGGATTTCTACTAGGGTAGCCAAGCCCAGTTCTTATATGGAGAGGTCCGAATGTACATTGGTGTATGAAATATTAAAATTTCTCAATAATAGATAACGTGTTATATATATATATATATATATATATATATGTATATATATATATATATATATATATATATATATATATATATATATATATATATATATATATATATATATATATGTATATATATATATATATATATATATATATATATATATATATATGTATATATATATATATATATATATATATATATATATATCACAAATATTTAATTTCGGCTTTTGATGTATATTGCAATATAATTTAACAAATATCTAGACTTTTAAATAAATTAAAAAAAATTTATGTCCCATAGTGGAAAGTCAGTATTAGGTTCTTCCATGCTATCTTAGCTAATTGTTTGATATCATCAAAACATTGAAGAAAGACAGTGCAATAAATTTCATTGAAATCATGCATCTTTTTTTCTGTTTGAAATGTGAGCTTCTGTGTGAAAGGACTTGAGCTGATGATCCAGCTGTTTCGTGAAAAATGAATTGTGAACAATTAGACATGGAGGAATTTCCAGTAATAAGAAAATTTTCAAAAGAGTTGATGTTTTGAAGCAGTTATTTCTCTTCGTGATCATTGGGGTTACATCACAAGCACATACTTCAGTGTTTAGTGCTGGTTCCACCTCACAGAAGTTGGAGCTTCCCCCTGTTGTTGTCTCCTCCTAACTTAGTTGTCTGCTTGCCAAGTACCTCTTTCTATCTTTTACGTTTTTTTTGTTGGTGGCTGAATTTAGAAATTTTAGAAGATTAGACTTTTATTTTTATAGTTACGGAATGTGTTCCCCTGCAGTGCCAACCTATGCTGTTATTTTACTAGTATTACGGTACATGGTTTCTCTAAATGCCAAGAGTAAAATACAAATAAAAATACATTAGGTGTAGATAATGTGTCATAAAGAATAAAATGTATTTTTGCTGAAGATTGCATATTCACAGAAGAGAGAAAAAAAGGTAGGAATTGTTTTTTTGTCAGGTGTGCTAGAACTGAATATAAAGTATAGCATGACATACATTCACAAATCACCTGTGTTCTCATTTTTAAAACTATTCAAGTACTATTATCTTAACTTAATTTCTAAAAAAACAGAAGTTTTTTAGTTCTGTGATAGAATTTGAAAGTAAACAATATAGCTTAAAATTCTTTTTAAAATGGAATGACAATCCCAATATTAAAAAAAATATTTAAAAACTTGCTTTATATTTTTTCCCAACCTTGTTGCATTTGATATTGTAAACTAAAAAAAACAAACAAATATAAGTATTAAAAAACGAACAGAATTAATTTTAAAACCTTTATATCTGTTACTTATCTCTCCATTGTCAACATAATTCACTCAGCAGTTTGCTCTCTTGCTGACACCGATTATTTTTTTTTTAATCACTAATCCACATCAGATGAGGCCAGTACGAGTAATTCACATGTGATTGCTACGGAGACCAGGACAAGTTCATCAAGCTACACCCCAACATCATCATCTTCATCTACCCATGGAAAAACTGCCACCCCATTCTCTCTTGTAGAAAGTCCATCTCACTCACAACCAGGAGCGGTGAGGGAACAAAACAACAACACCCTGAAGCTAGTCATCAACAACCAGGATGTTAAAACCTCAGCCACTGCTCAAATTGGATCTCCAACCAGCATTCCCCTTCATGTGTACGACGAGAACTTAACAACAACACCAACAAAGTACTCCACGCACCATATTGTGTCACCAACATCTGTTAGCTCTGCCTTCACTAAATCACTTCCCTCCCCTTCAGCAGAGTTCCCTGCCCCTGTTTCCCAGCTTTCTCTGCATAGTAATCAGCAATTAACTGCTAACTCCCCTTCAGCCAAACGAAGAAGCATTCCATCGAGATCAAGATCTAAATCCCCGACAAAGACTGCACATTATCTTCCTAGATCGACCTCATCGCAGATTTTTAACAGCTCAAAACCACCTCAGGATTCGTGGTCGCTCTTCCAAGTTAACACCCCAAATCAGGCTGTGGTGGACTCGCAAGCTGAGTCCCTGCCTTTGATATACAACCTTGTGTGTTCTGGAGATGTGATAGCCCTACACAAGCACCTGAAAACTAACCCATCTGATGTCAGCTTGGCACTAAAAGATGGCTCCACTGCTGTGCACTATGCTGCAGAGTGCAATCAAGAATGTAAGAAACATATTACAACCTCACATTATTAAGTTGTGTTTTTCTTTTTTAAATTACTGTAGGAAGCTGGTTTTTTCATGTTAAAAATAGATCAGCTTATCTTATCTAGAAATAATAAGCCAATCTGGAACTAAATAAGTTGTTACCATAGATTTAAATGTATTTTGTATTTCATTATCTAGACCTGAATTACTGATAACCTGATCTAGACCTAAATGAGTGGTTACCCTACCCCAGAGGCGAATATCTCCTGATCTAGACCAAAATTACTGATAACCTGACATAGACCTAAATGAGTGGTTACCCTACCCCAGAGGCGAATATCTCCTGATCTAGACCAAAATTACTGATTACATAACTAAGTTATAGGAACTCAAACTGTCATGTCAATGAAGCTTATAGGATCTATCCATACATGACCCCTGTCTTCTGCTTGTCACATGACATTATGTGACCACATGACTTTATTTCTAAAGCAAATTTTACTAATCTGGTTAACTGATGTTTTTTTTTTTAATAGTGAAAGTAATAATAAAATAATGAATTATTTAATATCACTTTTAAAAGTATGAATGCTGCTTATTTATGTAACAATAATTTAGATTACATTGTTTTTTTAAAACAACAGCTTGCTTGAAGCTCCTTCTTGACAACAGAGCCAAACCAAACAGCCCAAGAGAAGACAAAATAACTCCCCTTCATATTGCAGCATCCAAAGGCCATTCTGGGTAAGTTATTATCATAATTTTTAATATATTTAAATTAGTAGTTGTGTATTTTACCCTAGCTCAGAATGAAGGTTAATTATTTTAAAATTATCCCAGTTGTTTAAGGCTACTCCTGTCCAATGGTGCTGTGGTCAACCCTGTCTCAGCAACAAGTCAAACCCCTTTGCATTTGGCAGCAAAATCTGGCCACTTTGAATGTTGCCAGCTACTACTTAGACACGGAGCTGATATTTTATTTACTGCACAGGTTGATTTTTTTTTCCTGATATTATCTAATAATTAGCATTGATCTGTGTACCTTCTTCAGTTAATGTATTTTCTGTCTTAAAATTAATTGTCACTAGTTATAAGATGTTTAAAACTAACTTTTAAAGTAGTAAAACCTATTCCATTTAAAGTTTTTTAATTCTGAGAATTAAATTATGCAGTAGTAGTTGTATTAACCAAGCAGGACTGCTTTAAACTATCAGCAAAAGTCTGCATGAATAAGTCATATTAAAATTAATCAGGAAAATATGGGTTTAAAATTATCTTTGTTCTTTCTCTCTCTCTAAAGGACAATCTGACAGCCATCCACTATGCTGTACAAGGCAACCAGCCAGATATCTTAAAGCTTATACTGGACAAAATGAACTTTGTACAGGCTTCAGATGCTGCCTACCAGATACTGAACATCACGGACAAGGATGGTTGGACTGTCACTCACATGGCAGCCTACTTACCCAGTCCAGTCAGTTTTTTTAAATTCTAGACTGCTACTAAATACAGTTATGGGAGAAAAGTTTAAAAATGCCCTCCCTCTTTAAAAAAAAATCCACACTTGACAAGATTTTTATAAATAACTTTTTCATATTACATTGAAATGTGCGGGTGAATATCTGAAAAGCTCAAGATTAATAGATAGTATGGGAGTGATTTTGAACTCACTATTAATATTACTGTTAGTTCAAGGGACAGCACCTTTACTTAGTTTACACTACACCTTATTTAACTTTAAAAAAATAGTTATATTTTTCTGACTGACTTAACTTCACCAAGAAAATAGAATGTTAACCTGCTTGTGGGATGATAATTTTTTTTTTCAGGACTGCTTGCTTGTGTTGGCTGAAAGCCTTCCCTTAGACTTGAATGCCAAAGACAAGTTAGGAAGGTCTGTCAAAGTTGTTGCCTCCCCTGCATGTAAGGATGCCATATCTGATTTAGGTATGTTGAAAAGCCACGACATGAAAAAAAATGTGTAACTTTGACTTACTTTATGATGGTATTTGGTTTGGTTGCTACATGAAAGTCTTGAGTTAAACCAGTGGGCATAGTGCTGACCACCCTATTGTTTAAGAACCTTGTGGATTCTTATATACCATATTCAGACCTCAAAGGGCACTTGTATGTTTTATCAGGTTCCATTAAAGATCTACATTTTTCTAAACAAAAAGCTCACTATTTCAGCTTAATAGTAAGTTTTTTTTACTGCAAGTCAGTGATTTGTTTTACTACTAAACCGGCATGAAAGCTAAATATTTTTGTTTCTAGAGAGGCTCAGTGTGCCCAAGCTGAAAGTGGTTGTAGAACTTCGCTATATCTTGGAGAACACAACTGTGTCCAATGTCCAGATTGGTACCATGGATGTGGAGCCAGGCTACAGTTGGAAGATGATAGAAGACCAGTTACGATCCACCTTGCATTTCTACCTGGCTCAGTTGGGTTTAGGTCTGAAAACAAGGAGGATTACTCGTTTGGATGGCGAAGCTGACAGGCAAGACAAGGAGTTCTCTCTTGGTCTCACAATGGCAAACATCAAACACTTTGAAATGGGTGAGTTTTTTTTGTTTTTCTTAACGTTAATGTTAACACCAATTAATCTGTGATTACCCTTTCAAAGAAACTAGTTAAAGTGTTCACTTGTATTAAGTTTTATCTGTATCTACTTATGTTTTACATAATATTGCACTAGTAATTTTATTGATATTCCAATAGTTATTTAAGTAGAAGAAAACTCAGTTACGAATATTTACTAGGACCCAGTAACTAGTGAAAGCAAACTATGAGAGTTTTTAAACTGTAAAATATCTTGTCAGGATACTATAAGTGGACACCTGGCATGCAGACAGACACTGCTCCATATGTTATGATTGCAAATAACAACCAACTTCGGAAAATAACTGTAGTTGTCGATGGTGAGTTTTTAAAAATTTATTACTTTTATAAAGTTTTAAATATTTTATACTTTTTGTGGTTCTTATCAAGTAGGTTAGTATTGTAAAACAAAGAATTAATAAAAAATTCTTTATGCATAACAATACGGTATCACTTATTAGTTTTTAATTGTTCTGTATGATTAATAAAATTTAGATGCTGGCAATATGTGTGAGCTGATAGCATTTGATGTTCTTCAGCCTGTGTATAGCATCAACAATTATTTGCGTTTGGTAAGTTTTTTAATTGGGTTTTCTATTTAGCTGCAAGAAGTTATTTAAAAGAATTTATCTATTTAAATACTAACAGTAGGACTTTAACCATATCTTCCATTAATAAATCCATAGCATGCAGCAGTGATATGTCGAAATTTGTTCAGTTGTTTCTGCGCTAAATTGTATTGCTGTGAAACTATTGGTTGTTTAGTGGTGATGATGGAATACATGTTTGTGTCACTTCTCAGCTGGAGCAGTACAAAAGTGTCATATTCTACGGCCCAAGTGGCAGTGGCAAGTCATACCTGGCACAGAGGCTGGCTCAGAGCATTGCAGTATGTCAACTTTTATTTTTCTCACAGCAGACATAACAAAATAAGCACTCTTTTTTTACAGATATCCAGCTCAATTAATGTGAATTATCAGTAAGACATCATGTTAGAGTTGTTTATTAATAGAATTGTTTCATTTTACTTGTAGGCACAGGAAATAGCTATGGGCCGAAAGCCAGCAATTTATCAACTACAGTTAGAACAGGGATATTCTTGGTCAAACTTTTTGACCTTCCTAAAACAAAAGAGTGAGTTGTTGATAATTAACCATTCTAAAGTAAAAATCTTAAGATTTAAAACTAACCAACCTACCACTTAAAACTTAAGGGAAAAGGTTTAAGCTTAATATATATATTTTTTGGGCAGTGGTATTTTACAATGAATTTTTATGTAATAGTAGAATACCACTATTGAACTTATTAGTATTTTTGTTTCTAAAAAATATTAAAAATCATTTGCCAAAAAGCAAAATACATTTTAAGATTTGTACAAGATTCTGATGGCTGCAAAGAAAATCTAATCCAACCCATCATTTTTTCTTCTTTCTCTCCAGACTGTGTTGTGCCCATAGACAAAGGCCAAGACAATGTTGCTCCCATCCTTGTGCTGGACAATCTGGAGATGGTAGACATATCCCGGGTGTTTGGTGAGCTGCTTGATGCCATGGAATACAGGGGGATCAAGCATGCATTTTACCTTAGAGGTACACAAGCTTTCTTTTATGATTTCATCAAATGTTACTTGTGATCTTTGGGAAAAGTTTTTTTTTTACAATCAGTACATATTTTGACCATGTATTCTTCTAGGTGATGGCCATAGTGAAAGTGGTATGCACTATCTGACGAATCAGTTTTACCTTATTGGAACAATGAACAAATCCAGGTACTTTTGTTTTACTGTAATATACACAACTATCTACAGAACTTCTATCATACATTTCTAAGTGTTAAAATGTTGCAGAAATAGGAACGTAAAGTATTTGTGTTGAAAAAAAAAAGGAAGATTTCTGCAGCAAAAACGTATACAATGGGGTTATATTTTAATCTAGTTGTTTTAAAATTGTACCAGACACTATGGGTATTATTTTTGGTACTGTGATAACACAAAAACTTTGTGCAACCCCTTGTTTGTGGCACTATGGTTATTAGTTTTAGTACTGTGATAACACAAGAACTTTTTGTAAACACTTGTTTGTTTCCAGGTCATTAGGTGTAGATCTGTCTATCCTACCACGGTTCAGATGGGTTCAGTTTAGGCTGGACACAGAACCTCTCAGAGGGCTGTTAGCTCGTCACTTCCTGAGACGCATCATCAACACATACCATGGCCACCTGCCGTCTCCTGAAGATCCAGTACTGCGAGCCGTGGAGTGGATTGTCTGTGTGTGGCAGAGACTTAATGACAGCCTCAACAAACTGGGCTTTCTAGAGGTGGTCCTTGGACCTTGCATGTTTTTTAAATGTCCTTTGGAAAAACAAGACCATCGACTGATTCTTGAGTGAGTTTATTTCCTCATTGTTTTACTTTCAATTTTCAATTTAACCTTAAATTTTACCTAGAATTATGTTGTTGAAACATGGATGTTTGTGTTTGCATTCTCAAAAGTATAATTTCAATGATATAATGTTAAAAGTGTTATTATATTATTACAGATGGATGAAAAACCTATGGAATCAAAAGATAGCTCCTCGAGTAAGAGAATCTGTTAAAAGAGGAACTGGATCTGAAGCACCAACAGAAGGCCAGCAGAAGGTTGCCAACACTGCTTTGTATGTTCTCATGCAGCGCTCTGTGATGCTTGGTTGTCCATTGACTGGGCAAGGTTGGTTATTTTTTAACAACAAATAATGTACATCTTTTCAAGAACTAATTTAGGGTTGGAACAAACTTAAAATTTCAAACAAATGTAGAGGTTTATTCAATATCTGTAAACATACAGAAATATTTCAACCAATAGATTTGAGAAATAATGTAAAAATTTCATAAATCATAATTAGAACACATTTAAAAAAAAATGTTAACTGTCATTAAATTGTTCTTTTTTTTTCAGAGAAAGATTCTTATCTGGCAGGGTTCTCTGGTTCAAATGAGCTTGACATCCCCTTAAAACCTGGCGACAGATCTAGAGTTAGTTCCTCCAGCTCTCACCTACCTCGCAAGAGCCAGCACCATGTGAGACCAGGGAGTCTGGACATAACTGGATCTTCCTACACTAGAAGGCCAAGAAGTGAGGTGGAAGATAGCACAGCCTCTCAGTCTGTGTCACCTACTAAGATGAAAGTCAGAAATGGGTAGGCTAAATCATTCACTGAATCTAGCCTTAATCTTACTAGTATCAATATTTTTTTTAGTTTTTAAATTTTACTAATAGAACTTAGCTAATTTGAAAGCTAATGCCAATACAATAAAATAAAAAAAAAACTGCCCTATGATGTATTTGATGTTTAGGCTTTATATAAATTGTTTATGATTTATATTTTTTATACGATCATTTAAAAAAGAGATCAACTTATTTTTTTTTAAATGAGTTAATACTAAAGGTACTTGCTTGAACTTTGTTTTAGAAGAGAAGAAAGACGCGCAGACTCAGCTTCCAACACAAAACGCAGAAGTTTGTCAGAGTCAAGTGTCAACAAAGCAGCTCAGCTGGAGCTACAGCAGCAAGTGCTAGACGGCCTGCAGGCTCCTTCATCTTCTAGTGCCAAGGTTGCCAAGCTAGAGGTGAAATCACCTAAATTTGTCAGCATTGCACCCACAGCATTCCGTGCCCCCTCGCTGAGCTCACCAATGTCAAGGTCAGAGTCCAGCTCACCCCAGCCAGGGCAAGCTGCCCTTAAGACTGGCCGCATAAGCCCATTGTTGTCTCTGGTGGTCAGTACCAGGCACACAAACCCTATAGCAGGTCAGAAGAAATCCTGGTCATCTGAAAACATCGCTGGCAGTGACCTCTATAGCAGTTCTGGGAAACTTCGATCACCTGGGCCGTTTTCATTTTCACTGACTACGCCAAAGTCAAATTTAAGTGCTTTTAAGTTTTTAGACAAAACTGATGACACCTCAAGTATATTATCAGAACAGATGCCAGATTTTAGTGTGTTTGATAAAGTTCCAACACCCACTGAAGAACTTCCCCCTAGCAGGAATTTTGTGTTTACCAAGCAGCCAGAATCTCAGGTTGGGAAGCATGTTGAAGACTGGGGCAAGAGTAAATATGCATTCAGACCTATTCAAAGCGGAGATGGGGATTTCAAAGAAAAAGATACCTACGTTTGAAGCTGCCTTTTAAACAAGTCTGATACAGTCATCTAAGAATATTTTAATGCGTCACAAAACTAATCTAACACTACAAGTGTGATCATCATACCAATGGACTTGTAAACTACCAATTGCTGGTTTCAGTTTCACTTTTATCTTTAAATCTCCAGTAGATATTTTTCTGGTTGTGGACTTTGACACAAAAGTTGTTAAAGTCATTGTAATATAGTTAGCTTGCTGGCTACTCTCTAATCTTTTAACTAAGATTTACTTGTAGGTAAATGTAATATTGTTTTGAGTTTCTGACTATTGTACAATAGACATCTAAAAATCTTCCCATAGGGATCCAGGTGGCTGACAAAAACTTGCCAGGTATCCTGATTAGTTGTCCCTAGAGGTAACCCTAGTTTTTTAAAACACTCATTGCCAAATGTGTTTGTTACTGCTTTCCAGGGACCAAGAGAATTCTGTTTTATTTACTGAGGAATTGGTATTTTTAGATCTAAAGAAACTAAAACTAACTCTTGTGTATTTAAATCTAAGTTGCATAGTCTTTTTTCCTGCATCCTACAATTTTATTCGGCTGTCAAGAAGTTTAGTGGGTAAATTTTAAAAATCTATGTCTAAACATGTGAATAATGATTTCTGTGATTTTGATTAAAAGAACACATTTTTAAAAAGTGTAATAATAGAATACCATGTACATATTTATTGTCAGATAAATTAAATATTTGTGTGAAATAATGTTATTTAAAGAATTTATTTAGACATTTTCCGGTGTTCAAATGTATAGTTTATTTACATAAATAATTAGTATCTTAAGAATCGTTTTTAAAATATTTAATCTACTCACTTGCTGGTCATTTCCGTATCAAAGGTTTGTTTACATTTCTGTAAAACTTTCTGTGTATACTTTTATTTCACTGATTTCCATACTTTTTGTCCCTGCGTCTCCCCATTTCTTCATCTGTAATTATTTTCAACCCATTTTGTTCATGGTCATAGTATGGTCAGAACCCTAGGAAGGAGTGAACTATTGCTGGTTGTTGTGGTTTAATATTTTTGAAACGAACAAATGAAGAAATTCTGATAATAGGTATCAGGATGGGATAGCCATTGTATTTTAAATGTAATTTTATAGGCCGTGAAAACAAAACACAATTTTTTAATGAAATAAGTATTTACAGTTATATATTTTTTGTTAATAATTTTCATGCCTTCCCTAGCACAAGTCTGCACCTCTCCTGGGAGATATCCCTCCCAGTTTGGTTGTTCCTTTACCTCTAGTAGTGCAATTCAATTGTTTTGTCTAGAAACATTTTTAATTTATGGTCAAAGGGAAGCTACCTCATATTCCCAAACATGTGATCAAATTCAGTGATGTTAATCTTTTTTTTAAATCTAAATTGTATTCTTTTATTTTAATGGTAGATTTTAATTGTTTTTAAAATACTATTGTATAATTTTAACAAAGTACTCCAATGGAACAAAACATTGTTGAAAAGTTTTAAACTGCTGAAATTACTATGTACTTAGCATACAGTGTGCAGTAAAATGCTCATGCATCATTACACATTTTTGTTTTAAACCTTTTAAGCTATAGATTCTAAATACAAGTTTTAAACTGAACAAAATGTTTTTAACCTCTTAAAGACTAAGTTTAAAACTTAACGTTAGAATCCTCACAAATAGCTGTAACTGATGTATTGTTTGTTTTAAAATGCATTGAAATAAGTAAAATGTTCTTGTATGTTGAACACTTAATTTGGTCTCTTAAAATATTCCCTTTTTGAACCAATTATATTGTCTGATAGAATATTCTTGCATTGAACAAATTATTTGTTCTGTAGTTTGTTCATTGTATTCTAGATTTTGTTAGAACCTTTATTCCAGCATTTTTATACTTTGTATTATCAGGAGAATTACTGTTTAAGTTTATTCTTTCTTCCATTCTGTTGTTTCTTTTACACATATAGCTTGGTTGAATTTGTATTGCTTTTATAAGGATCTTAGTGTTCACGTTTTTAACTTAAAACATAGTTTCAAAACAATGCTCATTCATTAATTTTTACCTTCAGTTATTTTGAAGATTGCTAATTTACAATTTGGTCAGTTGACTTCCAGTTATACTAATGACTGATGATGTTTTTAATTAACACAGCCATAAATTGTATTATTTTAGTATAGTTATTTTAATTGTATTCCTGATTGCTATTTTTTACTTGTGTACTTTTTTGTTCAGTTTTCTGAGACCAATTGTGGTTCTTGTAAAAAATATAGTTGTACAGTTATTAGCCTTTATTGTTAGAACTACTGCTACAGCCTCTTGTTGGTTATATAGTTTTATAGTAAACAAGAATGGAAAAAAAAACTTTCTTCCTTGATTTTTTCTTCTTCCCATTTGATGGCTAACACAAAGCTTGCCAGGTATCCTGATTTAGTTGACAAACATCACAAAACTGCACAATAAGTAAATCTAAAAAAAAATGTGTTCATTGAAGACAAGTCAGTGAAGATTGTCTATTTTATTTACACTAACATCATAACAAAAGCCGCCGGCATCTAGCTAGCCACTGAGGTGCATGAGTATCAACATTTAGATCCACTTGACAGTACTGACATGCTACTGACAAAAATCTGGTATTGTCCCAGATCAGATCCATAAGGTAGTTCCTGAGATAGACCAAAGCCAAATCTTCACTTGTCCTTGTATTAGAAAGAGAAAAACAAAGAATCCTCCTATTACACAAGGTAGGCAACACATTAAAAAAATAGTTATACATTTCTCCTCAAACATTAACACTGGGAGGGTGATGGAGAGGAAAGAAACCAGCCATGGATTCTTGTAATAAGTACTGGTTGACATGAGAAACCATAAAGGCAACTATCAGAGCCAGGTTAGTCAACTCATGTTTTAAATTACTCCTTGATTCAAAATCTCCCAGTGTGCAGCATGAGAATCACTGATTAAAATAAATGTGTGCTTACACTATCATGTTATAAAAGTGAATCTACAATGATAATGAAGTAATTATTAATTAATGATTAATACACTGTACTCTTACCTCTGTTAACCTTGCTCTCTTTCTCACCCTCATATCCTCCTCTTCATCCAGTTTTTCCAACATACGCTGCTTATATCTGAGAGATCATAAACTATATAAAACACATGCTAGTTTTAAATGGAACCATAACATTAACCAATCAACTTAATTTAGACACAAGTAGAACCAAAACAGCTGAACTTAACAATGTGCCCAGCTTGCTACACTAGACAGTATTAAGTGACCAACTCACACATCACTATCTGGATTATTTTCTTGATTGCGACACTGGTCTAGTTTTTTCTGTACAGCTTGACCCTGCTCTCTCGGCACTTGTTCAGTATTTTTAACAATGAATTTGACCCCTGTGAAAATGATCATTAGAAGCTGGCGTTTTTAAATCCACAAATCGTTCTAATATAGCAAAAAGGGTAGCAAAAATATTATTATTCGACATTTAATTAAATGGGTGTATTATGATTAGTAACACACTCTTCCCCCTAGTGACTTTGGAGGAAAGGTGTGTTATGGGAGGCTGTGTAAACAAAAGGTACTGCATGATACAGCAGACACTTCAACTAGCTAACTGTAAATATCTAGACCAGAGAAAAAAGTTATAAGAAACCCCTTATTTAAGTTAATGACGGATGTTTTATTTGTAAGGAAGGTAAATCAATAATCAATTGTTTTAACACAAGCATAAAACAGCAAGTTAGGTGTCAAATGGGAGATTTACATAAAAAAATGTATAAGCCTGTTGCACTGCAATTAGAGTAAATATTATTCCCATATCAGCTATTGAAATAATTGAACACTTACGCCGTAATTGATACATTGTGTTCTCAGCTTCCTTCTCACTCGCTGATTTTAAAAGTATCTCTTTAATGTATCTGATAGACAAGTAATATAGTCAGGTTTATAAAATTCATTTTGCACATTACAACATAATATCAGTTGAGGAAATAACTTTATTTTAAGAAACCACTAGTGAGCAGACAGTGTTCTAGCCTGCCAAGCTTTAGTGTACAAATACTATGTTCTACTGATCCTATAGAAATGTATGTTACTACTTACTTGTCAATGGGTATTCCTTCTTTAGCTGCACCAAATCTAATGGCAGTAAGAGCTATCTAGATATTTTCAAGGAAAATAACTTTAAATAATAATTCAATAGGGAAAACTATTATTTTGGCTAGAAATTATTTTTTACAATGTCACAATCAGTTGTTTAAAAATGTTTGTTTAGACGCATTTATTAAGAATGTTATTAAATTTTATAATAATTGAAAGTATTTATAAACACTTTAAGAAAGATATACTTGTCTTTAAGCGAAGATTCTCTAATAAATTATGGCGTTTATAAATCACTACCTGTGAAGGTGAAAATATGAGACAAGCATCTGACTGTAAACTCCGCTCTATAAATTCTTCAGCAGATTTTCTTATTCTTTCAAAATTTTGAGCTTCTTTGAATCTTGTCTGTTGGTTGGAATTTACAAACAGGAATGTCATTATTCTAGTTTCAAAAGTTAAAATAAAAATTAAATAAAAAAATATTAAGGAGCAAATTTAAAATTAAGGGACAAAGTAAAATGACCATTCATTTTAATTTACAAAACTATTGAATGGTCTTCAAGTCTAGATTAAATGCAGCTGAAATGAAACAAGGGATTGGCAGCAAAAAATTAAGATTATGTGAAAAAATTATTCTGATGAAGGAAAATAATTTAAAAGAAAATGATGTGTATATGATCTGTACAAAATTATGTAACATGGAAGAGAGATCTTTTTTAAAAAACGCTCTTTTTCAATAATTTGCAATGAGCCATCTAATTTATCGTAATATCTATAAATAATCCAATGAGAACAACCTAGTTTACCTTAATATCTATAAAAAATCCTTCCAAAGGTCTAAATGGGTTGTGGACGGTTAAATGGTAGTTCAATTTAGCCATCAGAGTGAGTTCAAAACTAAGAATGGCATCAGCAAATTTTTCTCTGTCACCTCTGAGATTCCTCACAAACTGACCAATAGGAACATAAAACTCTTCAACCTTGCAAGCCAGGTAGACACAAGTTAACCTACACCAAAAACATTAATAAACAAAAATAAATCTAGGCCTACATTTAATAAATTTCTAACAGATTTTTTTTTCAGAAATACAGGTTAAATTTGAAATAATGTAACTAAACCAAAGTTATAAACAAATTGTGTTTGGCTTACATTATGTCTTTAGGGTGGAAATCCATATTGGAATTGTGTACATAAAATCTTTTAAAAAATGCCAGTGAAGTTCCCTGTGTATGACAACAATAATAAAATTTTATTCCTGGATAAAACATATACAATTATAATAATTTTACTTTCTTCTATCTTAATTACTCACAATGACACATTTGGGCATGGGTGGCTGAAATTCAGAACAAAATCTGCGTAAAACAACTTCATACTGCCGGCTTAAAATTTTCTCCTCAGCTGGTGATAAAAAGTAGGCTGCGACTGCCTCATCCTGGAAAACAAAGAGAAAAACAATTTAAAAGAAAATATACTCCAATTATGATGCCCCTGAAAACAAAAGTATATAATATATGTATTTAAATTAAAGTTTCACTAAATAATAATTCCTTTGTTCAAATGTAAAATCTTCAGTTTAGTGAGCATCATTTTCAATTAATAAGAGAAAGCCTACTTAAAAAGGGCAACAAAGTATTAGTATATGCCTACATTAAGTTACTAACAGCTAACTTTTAAGTATTTAAATGAACAGATGCTATTTACTTTTAAGAATTTAGCTTTTCAAAATAATCAGGATTATGGAAATCACACCAAAAAAACAAAAAAATACCTTCAACATGTCAGTTATAAGATAACTAATAGTATAATTAAAAAATAATTACTGTCATATTTCCTCGTCTGCTCTCAATATATGCTGCATTTGCTTTTGTCCTGCATGTAGAAAGTTCTGTTTCTCCACTGAAAAGCCAGTGTTTGAGCTGGGAGCTTGTAGAAAACATTCTTGTACTTGGCAACCGATGAAATATTTTAAATAGTCATCTAGGACCAGGTTGTCACTTTACTTTCATAATCTTTACCTCTAACCTATGAAGAAAATGAAATAAACTGTCAGATGATTTTAGATACCGATGTCTGATAATAGACTCTTCCATAAGATAGGTGTGTTGGGTTGTTAGTAGTATCGTAACCTCAACTAATTTTATGGTTATAAATTAGGGTTAGGCGTATGGTAGGATTAGGGTTAGCATTGATATTAGCAGCCATGTGTGTATTTAGTTAACTACTGGTAATCTAACACCCCTTTTTAAAAGAAGATTCTATTATTGGACACTGGTATAAAAGTTACCCTAAACTGTCTACTGTACTGTAAAGTACTGTAAACAGTTTTTCAGAAAATATGCTTATTTTAATAAATTTTAATTACAATGAGATTGTTGTTTTTATAGGCCGAAATAAATAATCGAAGTGACTACTCGGAAGAAGATTTTTCTCCCCAACGTCTCCACTTAGTCGGCAAAAGATAGCTCTGCGCATGCGCAGTGACCTAGGGTTAGGGCTAGAATGACAGGGTTAGGGATAGGATTAGGGTTGGTGTTAGGGTTCTGCGGTTGTAAACACACGCATGCGCAGTACCATTCAAAACATTGCCGCGAAGGCAAGTCGTAGTTTCTCTCCATTGCGCATGCGTATCTTATTCCGGCTAGCATCGGCCATAAATAATATATTATTATTAGGCCCTATCTAATATAATATATAGATCTATCATTGTTTTGAGTTTATATTAAATTAAATGGGCAGTTGGCCCTGACATAATAAGGATAACATTTAAATAGGCATAACTCTATCTATAATCTATATACTATATATATACTAATACTTAGCGAGGCTCACTAACTCAAAAGCGTCCTTGGTTGCTAACCAGAACATGGCTACCACACCTTGGCCTACGATTGGGCAATTTTTTCAGCTTTGTTCGAGAGACCACCTTAACATTAACATTAAAAATAATTATCACGCGAAAAATGGCGGTTTTTTTGCGTATTTTAAGCTATCTGAAGATGACAAAGCTATTTTTGCCAGAAAAAAAAATTAAAATTTGCTTCCGACAATGTAGGTCAAACGTAAACATGGGTATAGTTTGAGTTGTTTAAAAACTTTAAATAATGGTCTGTTAGGTGTCCAAATGGCACTGTACGGTAGGCTATTATTAGACTGATCGTTTAGTGAAAAAATATTGTAATTATTTTATAACCATTTTAAGAAATCGGCGCCCAAAAAAGGTCACTGAAAGCACGTAATTTTTAATTGTGACGTCATCGCTATTGTGATGGATGCTGTACGGAAGTATGCGCAATAGACGCTAAAAGGGTTGTATATTATTTCAAATGGGCTCACAATTTGGCCTTGATTTCCTGCGTAATTAGGCTAATTGAGAATCATTAGTGATCTTTTACCTGGCCATGTGATGATAGGTATCTTACAAGGCTATAAAAGCCCGCGGAACACATCGATCTACCCTTCAGATTGGTATTGGTGAGAGTATTTGATGCATACTTATTATAGCAAGGATAACTAACTTGAAAGCGTCTCTGGTTGCTAACAACACAGTAGCGTTGTCCCCGGGCGCCGGGAAGGGTCGCTACGCCTCTGTAACAACAACATGACGTCCTAAACCGGACGCTTAGTTTCGGACATTTTTCTTGTCTGCCCAAGTGACTTTATAGGAATTCGTTTTTAAAATGTTTACCTCGTGAAAAATTGCGGTTTTTTCACATAATGTAAACAAACTATAGTTGGCAGTGCTAAATATGCCAGAGAAACGCTATAAATTGCTTTGGATAATGAAGACCGAAGCTCAAAAAGTGGTGCCGACAAACATTCGTAGATCTTTTTAAATATTAGCAACTACGATGTAGATCGGAAACCGAAAGTACATCAATATTAGATTTAACAGTCTGTGTAAAAATAAATCGAATATTACATGCGCTAATTTTTTAAAAAATTCTCCAAAACGGTCACCACCAGAAGTAAAAATTCCATAACCCACGTGACCGCTATTGGGCGGCAGACGTTCGCCTAGGTGGCTCTATCGACTCTTTACTACGTTTGTGTTGACGAGCGTTAAGTGAATATTTTCCAATTTTGATTTTTACATTGCTGGACAAATTAATTAAGTATTTCGATCTGAACACGGGAAGATAGGAATTAGTTGGTATTTCTGTAAAAGCCCGTAAACCTGTGATCTCGTGGTGAAACGCGATCTCGAAAAAGTCTAGGTGCTAAATTATTTACTTGATTTTATTATTACTAATTACTACTAGATCGAATTATAGTTAATATTATTTTCATTTGCTTTCATTTTTATATAATTAATTATTATGATTTAGATCCAGAAGGGCTAGGCTAATAAATTATAATAATCATATTAGAGGACAGCCTGCATAAACAAAAGTTTGCATTCTTAGATCTAGATCTAGTTGACACAGTACAGGGACTTGCGCACCCGCTCGCGTGACGAAAGAACGCAAGCGGGCTCGTGATGAATTTGCATAATTTTTCACTCACAAGTGATCGACGTTAATGTGATAGGCGTAGCCTAACAATCTTTAAATAGATCTATCTAGATCTACACACCAGCTCAAGATACAAATTTAAGTATTAAAACTCCACCTGGATCTAGCTTCGGACGGGCGATGTTTCTCTCGTTGACAAAACAACGCGAGCGAGCCATCACTACGCACAGCCTATGAGTGGCGATGTTTGGAATGCATTTCTCGCTCATATGTGATGAAATTTAATGCAACGACAGTTTTAAAAATAAAAACAGATATTTTATTATGCCTATATACTTTTTTTTAATATTTAAAACTCAGCCTAGACAAAGCTTCCATGCTGGATAAGGGAGCCTGGGAGGAGGGTTAGATTCCGCCGTTAACTCAATCTATGTATTATTATGCATAATTGTCCTAATTAAACATTCCTATTTACACTGATTAATCAAGACTGAATAAAACGTGAAAATGAATACCTTTAAAAAGTTTAGATCTATATATTTTTAAACATTTATACGTGATTATTTTTGGTTCATTCATTTGGCGTTTGCTAAAAATATAGTAAATAGATTACATAACCAAGTTACGAGTATCCTTTCGATTTCGTTTTATTGCAGCATACCTCCACTTCCCCCTCCCCACACATGATCCTTACGAACCTCCTAGGTAGTTTTCAGGTCAACTTTAGGAATCAGATCTCAGACTGGTTGTCATGGAAAAATCTTTCACAGCTAAGCTGTATGGCACCAATAATTAAAATCATGTATTTTAGTTCATAATGAGCTAAAATCATCAAATGTAGTGCCTAGTTAGTTAGAAAAATATCTCTAGCTTTTATTGGTATTGGTTAAAAAAATAAATAATTAAAATTAAGATTTAGTGAGCCTCGCTACTAATACTATATCAGTCTATATCTATATACTAGGGCCTATATACTATATAGTATAATATATAGATCTATTCTATAGTTAGTTAGTATACAGATCTAGATCTTGTAGTATAGGCCTGACTTCTAACACTTAACACTGAAATGAAAGTTGACTGAAAGCAACATCAATAAACTATAAAAAGACAAAAACAGGTCAGGTTGGTTGGTTGAGGCCACACCGGGTGGGTCGTTCTGTTGTTAACTTGTTTGTAAACATTGTATGTTAGGGATAAAAGGGTCGACTCGAAATATCGTCCGATATCTAGATTTAGATTTTTAGTTTACGATTAGCGGCTTAAAAATAAATTAGATCTAGAATATAGATCTAGTTCTTGATCTAACCTTTTTTTGGCCAGAATACAGCTAGATGACTATGACTAGCCTAAGTTTACTTACATTAGGCCTAGATCTACTTAGAATTGGTGTTGATAATTATTGAGAAAAGTGTATTTCAACAAACAAGAGCTTAGAATCTACAATTTCTTTTTCGCATTTAAAGAAAAATCTTAGGATAATAGGTATAAAATTAAGTGGGGAACTTAATTTTTTGGACATGTTGCATTCACAATCAGAGTTTCTTTCAGGCATCTTTTCGGGGGGGGGGGGGGGCGGGAGGGGAGGCCCCCCAAAGAGAGTCTACCGCCCCCCCCCGAACGAAATGGAATTTAATTTATATAGAAAATATATTTTTTAACAGTGTCCGCCCCCCCCCCCCGGGAAATTTTAGTCCGCCCCCCCCCCCCCCCCGAAAATTTCAAGTGCCTCTCCGGAGAAACAAGTCTGTAAAAAACACTAGTTTCTGAATAAATAAAAAAAAAATTATTGCGATATTCAGATACAGGTCTATCATAGTATATAGGCTTCACTATGTTAGATTATTATTATTAAAAAAAAATGAATACTTTAACTGCAAGCGCTTCACTAGTAGTTACTAGATTGCTTTGTTTAAGGTAATAATATAGCTTACTATTTATATCTAGTAAGTACAAATAACAACTGTATGCCGTATGACATAGTGTAATGAATTAGATCTAGCATATTCTAATGGTAGTTTAAATGTCATGATGAAGGTTTGAGTCGAGAGGTGAGTGTAGGTATGCATTGTATTATAGCAATGCCCCGTCGGGTCATTAAAGTGACCGATTTATTTAATTAAATTGTAGAAGAAAGCTTCAGATGTATGCTACATTCGAGATGAATAGTAGGCTTAAGTTTTTTTAAAAAATTTAAAATTTTAAAGTAAAGGATAATAGCTTAGAATAATTACAGCTTTTGATTTTTTGACTAACAAGAAGTTTTGTTCAATGGTAAGGAAATATACCAATAACTTGCTATTAATTTATTTTATGGAGTTGTCTACCTTTGACTGAAATTGTCCACCGTTGATCGTAGATATTTTAAAAATAAAATTATTAAAATTGTATTTTTACCAACATTAAAGCCAATAACACAATGGGTTGGGTAGACAATATTGAGAATTAATAATCAAAACCTGTTGCTATTTATTGAAGTTGTTTTTATGTCACACATATCATGTAGAAAACATTTAAATAAGTCCGTAACACCGAGTAGCAGTCTTTTTTTTTTTTACTATCTCGTAGATCTATATACAAATCTTACTATCTCGTAGATCTATATACAAATCTCGACGTTTTAGGGCTCCCTTAGTCGGAAAAACATAGTTTTGCAATCATGTCCGTATGTCTCTGTGTGTGTATGTGAGTCTGTGTGTAAACGCGATACCTTGAGTACCGTTACAGCTAGGTTGATGAAGTTTCATATATAAATATTATATCAAAATCGTAGATCCGTATCAACTTTTGAGCTACTTCCGATAACCGGAAGTGGAACTTTTTCTACTTTGAATTTCTCAAAAGCCTGTAACTTGAGTACTATTTCAGATAGATAAATGAAATTTCACATGTAAGTAAAAGTTCTAATTCTCTGCCTTCTTTCAAATTTTGAGTAATTTCCGTCGACCGGAAGTAGTAATTTACGCTATTTCCGATTTCTCAAAAAAAAAAAAAAAAAAACTCATGTGAATTTATAAAGTACTAATAATATCCCGCACTATTATGCATATTTTATCTGGCGTTCACTTGGTTTGCAATTTTTTTTTTACGAGATTCTATTGTATTATTAAAAAGTTTAAGTAATTAATAATGGATTATAAATATTGTTCCGAGTTGCCATCCCCCGTAGTGTTATATTAGACTATTCGAGAAAGTTTAGGGGAGATCATTCCCGGTTTATTTTCCTCAACTTCGACTTTGTCTAGTTGAGAAAAGTAGCTCAAAATGAGCTTTCTATATTTTTTTCTATCCGATTTTGCGCTCCAAAGGGGGCGGCTGCCCCACCCATCCTCACCTAGCTACGCCACTGTGTGTGTACGTGATTGTAATAACACGGCTGGTTATGTTTTACCTTAGGATCTAAATGTTCGCTCATAGCCAATCGTATAACCCTGATGTAATTATGTAATGTGGAGATAGGGCTCTACCCATCTGGTCATATACAACTTGCAAGTTTTAACAATAGCAACAACAATAAAAATATGAACAGCAACATGAACATAATTAACACCATCAACAAGCACTACATCTAGTTCGAGCCATAATAATTTAAGTAACGAAGAAAGAGTTATGACCCAAGGTTACCAAAAAAAAAAAAAGCTTGACCTTAATTTGGGACATCCTCCCCGTTTCCTTATTCTTGTTTAATCTTGACATATTAGGACACACCCATTTGACGTGGGGGTCATAAGGTCAGCTTTGACGCAATCACCTTGACATTGAATGTCCAGTCCAAAATGCAAACACACACAGCCGCGAATATCTGCTGTTTGGTACGTGTAGGTCAGGCTGATAGTCGGGGGACGGCGTGTTTGTTCGACTGATAACATTATCACAGCGACTACCCCAACACTAAATACAAGAATGGAATTGTTGTCTGTTAATGAAATAACATTTATAAAAGCGCCACTTTCAAACCTAAAATTCATAGTTTCTTGACTTCGGTATACGAAGGAATGGTGTGGTAAGCTCTAAGCCCAGCCGCTTTTTACTTTCCCCAACGTTAGTCAGGTACCCATCAAAGCTGGGTGGACTCAGGGGCATACTACAGTCCCGAGTCCGGACCGAGACCCAAACTCAAGACCTTTGGGATAGTAGGCGAATGCCCTAACGTTTGACCATGTCGACCTATAGTTAATGAAAAAAGATTTCTAAAATGACTTTTGTTGTTTGGTTTTTTATCTTGGCTTTCAGTAGAAAAAATAACGAAAGATTTCCTCCATAGACTTACGGAATTAGAACACACGTATCAATCTAACACTTAAACAAATCCTAGCATAGACTGACACACATCCTTACCCTAACATAACAACAGTCATAAACTTGATATGTAATTGATAATCTCGGCAACGATATGATTTAAAGCTTTAACCGAGAGTAAAATAATTTTTTTTTTGAAACTGTAGGCATGTAGGGTGCACTAATTACGGTCTTAACTTGGGGGGGGGGGGGGGGGGAATAAAATTACGAGAGAGAGAGAGAGAGAGAGAGAGAGAGAGAGAGAGAGAGAGTGAAGAGTTTTAAAATTTCACAACAAATTCCGTGTCACGTTTATATAATAACCTTAAACTTTAAACAAAAGACAGTTAAATCGATTGGCTATGGAAGATGTTAAGCGGTGTCAAGCTGTATGTGTATGTGTATGTGTATGTGTATGTGTATGTGTATGTGTATGTGTATGTGTATGTGTATGTGTATGTGTATGTGTATGTATGTACAATATAAGTACGAATTCTGTAGGCGCCCCTATCCTTTTATTGCTAGCTAGACACCCCCGGAGCTCTCAGTTTACCCAGACCGTGCCTATGCTATAGGCGCCCCTGCCCCCCCCCCCCCCCCCCAACACCCTCTTCTGCGCGTCAACCCGTTCTTTAACCCGGTACCCGCTCCACATTTCCGCCCTATCTACGACCCCGTGACGTCAGCAGTCAATGGCTGTCATACCCGAAGGTCACGTGTCTCGGGTGGTAGGCGGTCCTGGAAACTGGCACGTCTCATCCGTGGATCAGTGGACTCGTCTGCCAGCATATGTGGATATAGTCACGTGGCATACGGCCCAAACAAACTGACAAGTATTTTTCCGATGGCCGTACCCAGTAATCGAATATCTAGTAATCTCGCAGTTATCTGTAAGGATATATTCAAACATAAATTACAATTTTTAATTTAATTTTTTTAATTAAAAAAAACCCAGCATATTGTGTAAAAGAAAAGCCCATACATAAATAACAGTACAACAGACGACTAATAATGGAAGCTGTAGCTGTACTGGTTGAGGAGGGACCGTAAATGCCGTAATGCGTACACCAGACCTAAAGCAATATTTTAGTTACGTCTGCCACACTTTTAGCTTGTAAACACACATTTTTAAAAAGTTTTATTTAGAAAAATTTAAAGTTAAAGTGTGAATAAAAATAAGTAAAATTAAAATGAATTAGATGTATATCTATAAAAAAAGTGTATTATTACTTTCTCGTATATACGAAGTATAGAGAAAGTATTGTAATCGTGCACAAAAATCACTTGAAATTTTAACTATTTTCACCGTATTACACCTCAGTCCTTCATCACATCCGAAGTATAGAGGACTTATTTTAATCGGGCAAAAATTATCAATCCAGATTTATCAAAATTAAAAGGTTTTATGCGTATTCCAGTCTGAAAAACTGGGCTTTGCAATTCTGTCCGTATGTCTGTGTGTCTGTGTGTGTGTGTGTCCGTGTGTAAACACGATAACTTGAGTACCGTTACAGCTAGGTTGATGAAATTTCATATATAAGTATTTTATCAAAATCGTAGATCCGTATCAACTTTTGAGCGATTTTCGATAACCGGAAGTGGTACTTTTCCTACTTTGAATTTTTCAAAAGCCTATAACTTGAGTACTATTTCAGATAGATACATGAAATTTCACATGTAAGTAAAAGATCTAATTCTCTACCTTCTGTTAAATTTTGAGTAATTTCCGTTGACTGGAAGTAGTAATTTACGCTACTTTCGATTTCTCAAAAAACTAATGTAAATTTTAGAAGTACTAATAATATTGCGCACTATTATGCGCTTTTTTATTTGGCGTTCACTTGGTGTGCAATTAATTTGTCTACGAGATTTTATTCTATTTTTAAAACTTTAAGTATTTAAAATGGATTAAAAATCATGTCTATAGCCCGAGTTCCCATCCCCTGTTATTTTATATAAGAATATTCGAGAAAGTTTAGGGGAGATCACTCGCGGTTTATTTTTAATAACAGGTTCTTGAACCTCTACCAAAAGCAACACACAACAGAAAAAGCAATACAACACACACCCATACACACACACACACACACAAACACACACACACACACACACACACACACATATATATATATATATATATATATATATATATATATATATATATATATATATATATATATATATATATATATATATATATATATATATATATAACGCAGCCGCCACCGTCCTTACTTCCCCTGATAGCCATGAACACGCCGCCATCACGTGATGAGATAACCGTACTTGCAAAAGTTATCACCCCTTTTATCATGCTAATGGTGTGCACTTACCGCGTTTTGGCACGATTGCCCAGACTTCTGTTACGTTCGTGTTACTGTAAAACTTTAAAAAATGTGTTTCGTGAAGAGATGAATGAAACAAAAAAAAATTATAAGTCCATGCTGACGAAGTACAAGAAGACAACAACTGTGTTTAATTAAGAGGATCATTCATTAATTACCCCCTCTCTCCTCCATTGGACCCCATTCGCCCACAGTCATGAAGTTTACATAACAAATATCAAATTTCTCCCTCTTGTAGAAAACATATTGTAATCAATATCAGTAAGTTTATTTTTTTTATTTCAAAGGTAAATAATTTGAATTCTACCTCACATCTTCTTAAACACCATTTGAAATAACTATTTTTACACTGTATTAAACTATACATAGCGAAATAGAAAGTCCAAATTATAAAAGACTTTACCGTAAAGAATTCTATTAACCTTGTTATTAACTGTACGATTACAAAACGAGGACAGTGGTGATAAAGAATATGTAAATAACTTATCGTATGATGGTAGACTGTGGGTTGTAGAACTTAGTTCATGATGTCATTATTACCAATTCTAAAAATAAAATCAGGGAAGATAAGTCTAGCCAAGAAATAATAAATTAAAAAAACAAATAATGAAATATCTAAATATTTCACGCTTAATGGAAATTTTGATTTTATTTTTACAGTTAAAATCTAGGCTAATTTTCTGTAAAAATATTCTATGATTTATTTTTAATGCCATTATACAATGAGACTTTTATTAAATAATAACATTTCTTTAAAAAAAAAATAGATTAAAACTAACACAGTAGGCCCAGGCGAAAATTTTTTTGAAATATTACATTAAAAATACCCACACTACAGCGAATCCATTAAAATTACTGGATTTTTGTTAAGTAATAATTAATTTATAAAGCTAAATATTAGATTCCTATTACACATTAAGGAAATCTCAAGCGTGATTCCTGTTCGTGAAATTAACCTAAAAACGTTCAATTTAAAATATAAAAAAAAAATGGTTTAAGCTAGACTGGTAGACTCACAGAGTCAAAGGAAGTAGTAGGGAAAGAGAGCTAAAAAAAAACCAACAAAAAAAACAGACAATTTTCAGAAAAGCATTTTTAGCTTTTTGTAGCTATCATTATAAATCGTTAAAAAATCAACTTTTTCTATACTTTTGATTAACTTCCACCTTCTAACCATTGATCTTCTATATCATCGATGAGCCTTTGTTTGTTAATTTAAAGCCAATTTACCGAGTCTGATTTATTGACAGTAACAGGGTTGTATTTTTTTCTTCTGACACCGACCTTGTAATTTTTTGTTAACCTGGAACATTTTTTTCGTAGTTCTCTCCCCTTTGTTTATAAGTATGACGCGGAACCCAATGTCAAGCAAAGGTGATTTGCAGGTCTGCGTGACATAGCAAACCAAGCAGACGAACATTTTTTGTATGTATCGTCTGCTGTTAATTAACAAGGTCGAGCACTAAAATGTCATTCATGCAATGGCAGAGCCACATTAGACAAAACAAAAGTCGGTTCTTATGTACTCAGTAGTTATATTCAGCAGGAATAATGAATGTGTGTATCTAGATCAGAGGCGTACCCAGGTTTTCGGTGTAGGGGGAGCGAAAATAGCAAAAAAAGGCGCCGAATTTGTAATATCTTCTATATAAGTATATATATATATATATGTATATATATATATATATATATATATATATATATATATATATATATATATATATATATATATATATATATATATATATATATTTATTTATTTATTTATTTATTTATATATATATATATATATATATATATATATATATATATATATATATATATATATATCTATATATATATATATATATATATATATATATACTAGCTGCATCCCGTGCTCCGCCACGGTAAATCTTTTTTAAATGTACCAACTTGGGAACAGAACAAAACTAAACACAACACAAACGAACGCAAAAAAAAACACAAACTAAAAAACAAACACAACACTCATAACATAAACACAATTTAAATGCAATCATAAAGGCATATTGCTCAGTCTAGCCCGTAGCGCCAAATCGCGCCCTTTCCGGTGATTTGCACCCCCCTCAAACTTTCGATTTGCACCCCTGTCCCCCCCCCCCGCCCTAAAACTTTCGATTTCCACCCCCCCCCCCCTCGCAAATTTTTTCCAATCCAATTTGGCGCCCCCTAAGGTCGGCACCCGGGGACATATGCCCTCCCCTCGCTACGCCTCTCCTATAAAACCCCTAGCTTGTCCGCAAACCGAAAGATAGAATAATTAGTAAACAGTATAAATAATAGGCAGTATTTAAAATATCCGTGTTTTACCTACAATATTTCACTTTATCCATTCACGCATTTTTTTCCAGTACTTTAAATTTTAACAATTTACAATAGAGTTTCATAACTAAAACCATTGCGCACCTAATGAACGTGATGACGCGTCTATAATAGTGCTGAATAGTTGATTAAAAACTATAAGTAATAAACAGTAGGGCCTACATTCAGTGAATAAAATAAATAAAAGATTGCCTTTTATCAATCCATGCTAATTATAATTTTCTAACAATAATTTCCTCTTACACATCCGAATAATTTGCATTCACATTTTGCTAATTATATTATTGCAACACCAATTCCTTCTATGACGAACGTATATTTGCATTCACATTTTTTATTAGCGTGAGTTTAATGTATTTTTAAATTACCTCCTTTGTCAAAATTAGAAAAGAGTTAAATTAATTTGATTTTTCTACCGTACTGTTATTATGTTATTTAAATGTATCCTCTTTTTCTAAGAATATAAACGAAAATGATATTTGACATTGATTCTTTTAATATGTTTTAGCAATGTGCGTGTATTTAATATTTTCTTTAAGTTATGCAAAAGAGTAAACACAGTGGCAATTATAAAATAGCTCTATGCCGCTATATAAACAAACCCTACTCTAATACGTATAATAAGACACTGCGGTGCACTGAAAAGCACAGCATGGTGCGAATGTTTACTTTTATGGTTCCAAAAGCTATAGCGATGACAGAAGGAAGGAAGGAAGGAAGGACTGACACACGCTCAGCCCGCTTATATTATAGATATATATATATATATCACTACAACCAAAAACAATGAACGCAGCATAATCTGTTCGTAACCCTTGTAAAAAAACTACATTATAATTTCTGGGACAAGCGAAAAGGGGAAAAAATCAATATCTTAATATAAATATGTATATTCTACACATTTTATTATAAATATCAAAACAAATCAATAATTACTTATGAATCTAATAAAGTAGCTTAACATTATTTGTTTTTACAAAAGTATTTTGTCTACAATCAGATCTAAATATATTTTCATCATAAATGCTAAAATATTACAGCATAATGAAAGTTTTTTTTAAAATCAGAGTTGGTATAAAAACTAGCTTTACAAAGTAAAAGTAAGACAATCGGAATAATAGTCTACATACAACTAAAATATTGGTCTTCCATTACATATCATCTATCTATATACTACTAAAAGTCAAGTTTGTTTACATGTTTGAATATTTATTTGTTTTTTTTTTTGTTTGTTTTTTT
Organism: Physella acuta; assembly: GCF_028476545.2. Classification (NCBI taxonomy): domain Eukaryota; kingdom Metazoa; phylum Mollusca; class Gastropoda; family Physidae; genus Physella; species Physella acuta. The sequence continues at coordinate 85,844 of NW_026732230.1, read as the reverse complement.
GTTTGTTTTTTTTGTTTGGCTGATTGACTATTGCGCATGGTTGCACTCATCGTGGAGAGCTGTAAAATAGTATGTAGGTAGAGAAAAAAATTTGTTTCAAGACAGACTGTTAATCACACATTTATTTAAAGACGTTAATTAATTTATTGATTTATTCATACGTAGAGTAACCCTATTTTTTTAAAAAGTTTAGAACGACCACTACACTCGGCGGGACCGTGACGTCACAGTTTTTTGTTTACTCTTTAGTACAATAAAATGGCGGCGTCTATCGAAGAAAATTGTGTTCCCATTCAAAAGTTTAACGCGTTCTAAATCTAATTTTCTGTCGGCCATAACTTTAACAATACGTCCGTTTGCTGTATTTATTACGTTCCAACACTTATATCAATTTTCAACTGTCTTTTTTCATTTAGTTTTACAATAAATTTCTCTAGATCTAAAGATCAGCTGTCGAAGGAAAGTTATGAATCTAGCGTAGATTCTAGATCTAGATCTAGCCTAGATCTAGGTCACTAGACTCAATGTAAATTCTAGATCTAGACTTAATGTAAATTCTACATCTAGAATCTATTTCAGGCCTTAATTATTTTATATAAATCTTTGTTTAGCTTCAATGATCATCTAATTCGAGAATACATGAGATTTTTAAAATCTAGGTTCTATATCTAGATATAGTAGGATTACTCACTAACTTGGAGACCATTTTTAAGCCATGTTTACCACGAGCAAAATGGCGGGTGTTCACATTATTTAAACATGGTATAGCTGGCCAGGGCTAGAAATGCCAGAAAAGCATTTTAAAAATGGAGAATGAAGGCTAAATTTTAAAGTCAGTGTCATAAAAATTAATAGAACTTTTTTTTACGTTTTCAATTATTTTTTCTTAAGCCCTATATGTGAATGATAAGGTTGACTATCAGGACCTCGCGGGGCACAGGGCAGGTGAAGTAGGGTTCATCTGTTTCTTTGTCCTAAGCATATGAAAGGATAGTGTGGTCAGAAACATGCTCGGCTGGAATCGTTTTTTAAACGATAAAAACATGTTGTCTAAGACTCGGCGGGACACTGGGCAGGTGAAGTAGAGTTGAGTAGGTCACCTGTGACGTCAGTATAGGAAGGGATATTCCGAAATCGGTGTTTTCAGTATTTTTAAAAGATAAAAAACATATTTTTGAATGTGGGGGTCTGTTTTTTGTGACGATAAGTGACACTGCAGTAGCGTAATGAGGAGGTGGGGGTGGGGGGACATATGTCCCCGGGCGCCGACCTTAGGGGGCGCCAAAATGGGTTGGAAAAATAAATTGAAAGGTTGAGGGGGATGCAAATCGAAAGTTTGGGTGGGGGGGGGGGGGTTCAAATCAAAATCTTGAGGGGGTGCACATCAAAAGTTTGGGGGGAGGAAGGGTGCAAATCGAAATCTTGCGGGGGGGGGGGGGTTCAAATTGAAAAGTTTGCCCCGGGCGCCGGGAAGGGTTGCCATGCCTCTGAGTGACAGACGTGATGTTTTTTGATGGATGACCCCCGAATCCCACAGTTATCCAACGGATGACGGGTAGTCTAGTATACTACTAAAAGTCAAGTTTGTTTACATGTTTGAATATTTATTTGTTTGTTTGTCCGATCGAGTATTGTGATATGTTCTACTCTATCTGGAGAGCTGTAAAATAGTATGTAGGTAGAGAATAATTTTTTAATGCAGACAGACTGTTAATTACAAATTTATTTAAAGACGTTAATTAATTTATTGATTTATTCATAGGTATACTAACCACAATTTTTTAAAAAGATTTGAAAAGCCACTAGACTCGACGGAAACAGTGACGTCACATGATGTGTTTATTTTTTTACATCGATAATGGCGGCCTATCGAAGAAGATTGTGTTCCCATTCCAATGTTTAACGCGTTCTAAAGCTAATTTTCTGTCGGCTTTAACTTTAACAATACGTCCGTTTGCTGTATTTATTACGTTCCAACACTTATATCAATTTTCAACTGTCTTTTTCATTTAGTTTTACGATAAATTTCTCTAGATCTAAAGATCAGCTGTCGAAGGAAAGTTATGAATCTAGCCTAGATCTAGATCTAGCCTAGATCTAGGTCACTAGACTCAATGTAAATTCTAGATCTAGACTTAATGTAAATTCTACATCTAGAATCTATTTCAGGCCTTAATACATCTAGAATCTATTTCAGGCCTTAATTATTTTATATAAATCTTTGTTTGGCTAATTTAAGATAAAATTTAATTTGAAAGTTACTACTACTAGACTTAGATCTAGATCTATGCGCGTAAATCAAGTTGCATAAGGAGACTCAAAGTATAGTATAAAAATTCATTTGTGACGTCACGAGTAAATAGCTAAGTTGGTAGTGTAGACGGCTCTCATGCGGGTGGCACAGGTTCTAGACCAATATGTCATTGATATTTTTTTTACATTTTTTTTTTAGATGTGAATGATAAAGTTGCCTATCTGAACTTGGCGGGATACAGGGCAGGTGAAGTAGAGTGCATCTGTTTCTTTGTCCTAAGCATATGAAGGGATAGTGTGGTCAGAGACATGCTCGGCTGGAATCGTTTTTTAAACGATAAAAACATGTTGTCTGAGACTTGGCGGGACACTGGGCAGGTGAAGTAGAGTTGAGTAGGTCACATGTGACGTCAGTATATGAAGGGATAGTCCGAAATCGGTGTTTTCGGTGTTTTTAAAAGATAAAAAACATATTTTTGAATGTGGGGTCTGTTTTTTGTGACGATAAGTGACACTGCAGTAGCGTAGCGAGGAGGGGGGGGGGAAGGGGAGGCGGGGGGAGGTGGAGGGGGGAAGGGGGGGCGGGGGGGGGGACATATGTTGGGGCGCCAAAATGGTTTGGAAAAATAAATTGAAAGGTTGAGGGGGGTGCAAATCGAAAGTTTGAGTGGGGGGGTGCACATCAAAAGTTTGAGGGGGGGGGTTGCAAATCGAAATCTTGCGGGGGGGGGGGGGGTTCAAATCGAAAAGTTTGTCCCCGGGCGCCGCGAAGGGTCGCTATGCCTCTGAGTGACAGACGTGATGTTTTTTGATGGATGACCCCCGAAAACCACAGTTATCCAACGGGTATTCTAGTTCACTTTATAATTAGCTACTGACTTTATGTGTTCTTTAAAGATAATTTTTTAACATTATGAGAAGATATGGGTTAGATCACTGCTCACACACCTTTTACTGGTAATTGCAAAAACAATATTCACAGAGATTTACGTTTCAATAGCTATGATTCTGGCGGCATGGTACTTTGGTACATCATTACGCGTTCCAAATGTACTTAACAGATCAGTTCGTTGCGGGTTGGGAGGAGGGGTTCAACTTCATTCACCACTGTCCGGTCACTTTAGGTCAATTATCCAATCCAGCGTATACCAAGGTGTGACATTAATGTCGCTCTACACAATTGTGATGGTGAGGTGGGGGTGGATAACCAACTCAGAGTGAACATAACGTCAGTTTTTAGATGACTGTTCTAAACATAGGGGCCATCCATAAATGACGTCACGCTTTTTTGACGATTTTTACCTCCCCCTCCCATCCGTCACACGTCGTCCCAAAAAGCCAGACCTCTCCCCCCCCCCCCTAAAATGACATCACACCTCAGCCTACAACCCCCTTCAAAATTGCAGTTAAATTTTTTTAAACAGCTATATTTTCCCAAAATCTTGTCTGAACTCTGTCAAAATATAGTATTTTAATCAATTGTTATTACAATTTATTAAAACAGTTTTCTAAAACGCAAAATAACGTCTAAACTTCGTTTTCTAACATTGCTTTTTTTATAATGCAAAAGTGTGACGTCGCACCATCTGAATCCCCCCTCCCCCTCATCACACACCGTCATAAAATTCCGGACCTCCTACGAGTGTGACGTCATTTATGGACGAATGGACGACCCCATACATATGCAATTACGCATGTATACTGATTCAAAAGTAGATTTAAATAAGTAGCGGATAATTAACTGTGCGATCAGTGTTTAAATTGAGTTGTTGTTTTTTTATATATATATAAAATATAGCATTGTTCAAATATAATATAGATCTAGATCTAGTAAACTAAAATAATTATTAATAGAAAGTTGATACTGTTTCATTTAATTTTTAATCGTAATCAAACTGTCATAATACTACCACTTCATCGTGATGATGTCGATGACCTTGTCAAAATTTCCCCACCGCTACGCAGTAAATTTAAATAGAGGTGCCACATTAGTTGTATTTGTGTCTGTATTGTAATTTTAAAAAATAAATTACACGATTTAAACTGTATATATAAAGTAATTATGATTGAAGTTTTACATGTAACATTTTCTAATTCAATTATTCGTAAGCAAATACATTATACAGTTGCCTTAAACTTAACACCCCTCTTGCCAAGTGGTACTGCCTGTAGAGGTTTTTTAAACATTGCAATGCATCGTAATGGTTATTTTTAGAATGACAAACTGATACAGCTGCTAATACGTGTTGTAAACGTTGACTCTACTAGTCTATTACTGTTATAATTAATTGCTGCATGAAATAAATCTTGTGATTTGCATAGATGTGCCGACCAAAGATAAGTTTTTAACAAATATCATTGTTTAAAACTTTGAGTTTAAAAAGTTTCCAAAAAGGCGCCACTTTGCTAAAAATGGCCAGAGGGGGAGCGGCCGCTCCCCCTGCTCCACCCCTGCGTACGCTACTGATCTAGATCTATGGCTGTGTGTAGACAGATTTTTGTTTCTTACAGACTTAGCAGATTTATTTTAGATTTTAGTTTTGTGTGTGTGTGTGTCTGTTTGTAAACAAGTTTTTTTAAAATAATATTCAACTTTAGCTACAATAATTATGTATTTGTATGGACACTTTTTTTCAGTTTCTCAAAGTCCTGGTGTTTAGTGATATACTTTTTGCGGTTATTCTGAATGAAGGTGTGTGTTTGCTAAGCCCGTGTTATACCGTGAGTGTGAATTTTATGCGTATGGTTTGTATATGTGCTTTTATTAAATGTCTGTGCTATATGTGTACGGTGTGATTTTTTGTGAGTTATACTTGTCTAGTGTATGTGTTATTTGTATAAAAATATATGTTTTATACAGTGCCTTATGACCGAGGTGATATTGGGAGCCAGAGCCCCCCCCCCCCTTTATTGACACCCAAAATGTCAACTGTTTTTACGCTAATCTACAGCTAATTTTGACTGTCACAAGTTCACAATAATACCTTGTGGTATGTAATATTTATTTCTGTTTGCAATAGTAAGTAAGCGGCTTTTTAGGGATCCAGAGGGAGGGTGTGTGTGTGTGTGTGTGTGTGTGTGTGTTCGAGCCTCGGCTACAACCCCACCCCTCCCCACGACAACATTGTTTATTATAAACATTTTTATCGGGGAGGGGGTCCATTGAAACTTTTGGGGCAGAAGGGGGGGGGGCGCACTTAAATCTCTGATTTTGTTGGGGGTGGGGGGAAGGCTCTGTTTCCCCCAACCCCCACCCCCTGAAGAGATGCCTGAAAGAAACTCTGTATACCACTGTTTGATACGCGTGTGATACGTATTTGTATGGTGTGTGTAGGGGAAGAATGCTACAACAATAGATACCCCTTCTGCACTAGTGAGCTGGTAATGATAAACAGCGGCCGGCGTGTTTACGACACTCAAAATAGTTTATGCGTAGTAATTTTTGTATTAAATACTTGGTTAATCCTTGTTATAATTGGAACGTTTATGACTATGAGTCGTTTATTTAAGCAGATAGGGACGGAGTGGCCTAGCTGTAGAGAGCTAGACTGCCAACCAGTAAGTCTCAAGTTAAAGTCAGTAGACCGTCCCTGAGTCTGCTCAGCTCTGATGGGTACCTAACTCAAGTTAGGGAAAGTAAAGGCGACTGGGCATAGTGCTGAGGCTTCACAGAAACAGGTGAACTCTACTTCACTTGCCCCATAAACCGTCAGGTTTGGTAGGGGAACTTTACTTTTGTATTTATGCATATATATATATATATATATATATATATATATATATATATATATATATATATATATATATATATATATATATATATATATATAAACAAATACACACACCTATTCAAATACGGATATACACACACTTATGTTTTTCTCGTATTGTGCATTGTTATATTTCCTTCTAAAAGTAGATTTGTCATTAATTTTTCCATTTATTTGAAAGGATCACTAACTGTTATTGATACTCCCGGAGCTCTGCCCACATTTGAAATAGGTATTAAATATCGAAACTCAATATCTTGTAGTTCTAGAAATGAAATTACTTCACATCAGATATTAAATTATTTCATCTCAGGAATGAAATCATGAGCAGATTAAAGTTCAAAGGTCAAAAAATGTATGAAACGACTTCCTGCTATTTTTAAACAAAAACTTTCACAAAAATGTTTGAAACGACTTTGCTATTTAAAATAAACCCCCCACAATAAAAAAGGAAACAGCTTTGCTATTAAAAAAAATTCTTAAAAATGTATAAGATGATTTTGTTTTTGTTTTAAATTTGAGACGGGTCTGATGCAGTAATTATTGAGAGTACCCCATCGAGTTTTTGTTAAGCCCTAGGGAAAAAAAATGTGTCCAGAACACAAGCCTCACATTTTCCCGACCCCCCCCCCCACCTCACACACACACGGAATCTATGCTAGACCACTTTCCTGTTGTTGTTTTTTAAATTATAAAACCCTAACGTGTAGATAAAAGGTGGAGGCCATGTACAAAAGCTCTGATTGGTACCTGACTCAGGTCAGGGGAAGTAAAAGCCTATATATATATATATATATATATATATATATATATATATATATATATATATATATATATATATATATATATATATATATATATATATATATATATATATAAATAAATATATATATATATATATATATATATATATATATATATATATATATATATATATATATATATATATATATAATCTACATATATATAGGCCTATATATATATATATATATTTTCATATATACAAATAAATAGTATTGTATCTAAATAATATATATATATATATATATATATATATACATATATACATATATATATATAGTTTTAGATATATATAGTTTTAGATATATGAATAGGTACATCATATACATACACACAAACACACATAAACACACACATACACACACACATACACACACACATATATATATATATATATATATATATATATATATATATATATATATATATATATATATATATATATATATACTATTTCATTTACAAAATCATAAAATGAGAAAATGAGAAATAAATTTCCCGTCGATGAAGACCGGTGATTAAAGTCATAGTCTATATCGAGTAACGGTTTTAAAGTGACAAACGTAATCTGTTTTTAGATATTAATCTCGCAATATACTGCGAGCTTTCAAGAGATTTTATCCATTATAGTTTCAAGTTGTTGCCTAATCTAAGCTAAGCTGGGCAAAACAAACAGGAATAAACATTTTAACAATGCTCTGACGTCAAATCATAAGATCCCATTTTAATTCTGTTGTTTGTTTTTTTGTCTATAAATATCTACTGTTTTTGAAAACGCAAGATAACATAATTATTTTTAAGGATTCTTTAACAGGCCAGGCTATCTTGTTAATTTAATTAATGTTGTTATTTATTTGGCTCAGGTTGTAGAGGAAAAAAAAATCTTTCAACGCAAACAATCATCCAAAATGTTCCAACCATTGAATAATTCAAATGTATTGATGGTCTTGAGACAGAGAAAGTGGGTTAACATTAGTATAAGTATCCTCCATTAGATATATGTGATTCTTTCAGTTAAGTATAAAGACGGCATGCCGAGAAAAGCATTAAGAAAATGAACAAATATTACAAGTTTTCCAAGACATTTAAATTTAACACTTAAAATAATACCTGTAATACACACACGCACACGCACACACACACACACATACACACACACACACACACGCACGCACGCACGCACGCACGCACGCTCACACACACACACACACACACGCACATATATATATATATATATATATATATATATATATATATATATATATATATATATATATATATAATACATTTGGTTCCTAAGCTTATGGAAAAGAAGCTGTTAACTTAGAATAAAGATGATTATCTGAGTGTTGAACAATAGCTAATTGTGGGCGCAGCTACAAACTTTGTAGTGTCGAGGCGTTGACCACCTATTCCATGTACTGGTCCCTGGGCGCCAGACCGTAATTAGGCCAATAGATGGGGGGTACCTGTCCCAGCCAGGGAGGGGGGGGGGTGTCCGGCATAATGAGCCATCAAGCAGCATCTTTCCCGCTAATTGTTCTCACTGACGGCACGAGGCGACTCCTGCGTAGTATTCTAGCGCCAGTGACGCGGTGAGTCAATGATACCTATCTAATCACTTCCGGTTGTTTGGTGTCTGGGAAGTAAGTATTTCAAGATTCTTTGACTCACGTTGACGTCAGTTTTTGAGTCAGACGTACTGTAGGAAAAGCGATTCGATTTGGAAATTACAAGAGTAATCAAGTAATCAAGGCGGGGTTATTTTTGAAAATGTACACAAGTTTTATGTTAAAATGTGAACAATTTTAAATTTTGGTAGAACACAATCGATAATATCACTTATGAAGACGAAATGAAAAAAAGGGGGAATTAATTCCGTGAATGTTATCGTATACAAAAATAAGGATTTTAGTGACACTTCCAGTAAAACAAGACTGTAGAAGTATTAGGTACGTTTGTGACAAAACATGGGATGGTGTGATCGGGTGATAGGGCGCTCGATTGCTTGCCCGAAGGTATTGAGTTCGGATCTCGGGTCGGCGCTCAACTCTTATCGGTACCCGACTCACGTGAGTAAAGACAGCTGGGCATATTGTAGAGCACACCACCCTTTAATACGCAGAGGTCAAGAATCATACGAACTCTACTTCAACTGCCCTATGGATCGTTAGGTCTGAAAAGATGTTTCGTTTTTTTTTTTGCACGATTAAAATGCTTCCTACTATACTTGTGCAAAAATAATATGACAACCATAATATTTTCAAAATTTTAAATATTTCTACATTTAAAAAATGCTGCTCATACTACACAGACTTCAATGTGTAAATTGTATTTATAGTTTCAAAATCCGAGTTGATTAAAATTTAAAATTTTTGTAAGGATTCACATTGTGTTTAAATTACCCACAAATTCGATTATATATATATATATATATATATATATATATATATATATATATATATATATATATATATATATATATATATATAAAACCCTTTTATAATAGCATAAAAGGAGCAGCTTTTATTCTTCGGACAAATGTAGACAAAACTACAGATATCTTTGTCTCGATGTTCGTACCGGCAGCAACAGGCAGCAGTTTGGGCGTGAGAAAATTTAAAGTACTCAACATCTGTAGGCTGACGCCAGAAAAAAAGTAAACGATAAAAAAAACAACACAGCACTTATTAAATGTCAAAACAGTAGAAAGTACACGAACATCAGAGAGCGAGTTTTGGTGTATTTATTTGAAGTGTCCCTTGAGATCTTCCTGCATCCAATATTACCTCCCTTAGCCATTATTACCTCCCTTAGCCATTATTACCTCCCTCTCCTCCCGGTTGGTCTAAAAATAGCACATACTCAACTCTGAGAAAGGGATTCTAATCCACCTTGGCATTCTCACTCGCATCCAGCAAGATCACTGCCCGTCCAACAAAACCACCACCCATCCAACAAGACCACCGCCCATCCAACCAAACCAAACCACCGCCCATCCAACAAGACCACCGCCCATCCAACAAGACCACAGTCCCATCTAACAAGACCACCGCCCATCCAACCAAACCAAACCACCGCCCATCCAACAAGACCACCGCCCATCCAACAAGACCACAGTCCCATCTAACAAGACCACCGCCCATCCAACAAGACCACAGTCCCATCTAACAAGACCACCGCCCATCCAACAAGACCACCGCCCATCCAACAAGACCACAGTCCCATCTAACAAGACCACCGCCCATCCAACAAGACCACAGTCCCATCTAACAAGACCACCGCCCATCCAACAAGACCACCGCCCATCCAACTAGACCACAGTCCCATCTAACAAGACCACCGCCCATCCAACAAGACCACAGTCCCATCTAACAAGACCACAGTCCCATCCAACAAGACCATAGTCCCATCCAACAAGACCACCGCCCATCCAACAAGACCACAGTCCCATCTAACAAGACCACAGTCCCATCTAACAAGACCACCGCCCATCCAACAAGACCACAGTCCCATCTAACAAGACCACAGTCCCATCTAACAAGACCACCGCCCATCCAACCAAACCAAACCACCGCCCATCCAACAAGACCACCGCCCATCCAACAAGACCACAGTCCCATCTAACAAGACCACAGTCCCATCTAACAAGACCACCGCCCATCCAACAAGACCACCGCCCATCCAACAAGACCACAGTCCCATCTAACAAGACCACAGTCCCATCTAACAAGACCACCGCCCATCTAACAAGACCACAGTCCCATCTAACAAGACCACATTCCCATCTAACAAGACCACCGCCCATCTAACAAGACCACCGCCCATCCAACAAGACCACAGTCCCATCTAATAAGACCACAGTCCCATCTAACAAGACCACCGCCCATCTAACAAGACCACCGCCCATCTAACAAGACCACAGTCCCATCTAACAAGACCACAGTCCCATCTAACAAGACCACCGCCCATCTAACAAGACCACAGTCCCATCTAACAAGACCACAGTCCCATCTAACAAGACCTCCGCCCATCTAACAAGACCACAGTCCCATCTAACAAGACCACCGCCCATCCAACAAGACCACAGTCCCATCTAACAAGACCACAGTCCCATCTAACAAGACCACAGTCCCATCTAACAAGACCACAGTCCCATCTAACAAGACCACCGCCCATCCAACAAGACCACAGTCCCATCTAACAAGACCACAGTCCCATCTAACAAGACCACAGTCCCATCTAACAAGACCACCGCCCATCCAACCAAACCAAACCACCGCCCATCCAACAAGACCACCGCCCATCCAACAAGACCACAGTCCCATCTAACAAGACCACAGTCCCATCTAACAAGACCACCGCCCATCCAACAAGACCACCGCCCATCCAACAAGACCACAGTCCCATCTAACAAGACCACAGTCCCATCTAACAAGACCACCGCCCATCTAACAAGACCACAGTCCCATCTAACAAGACCACAGTCCCATCTAACAAGACCACCGCCCATCTAACAAGACCACCGCCCATCCAACAAGACCACAGTCCCATCTAACAAGACCACAGTCCCATCTAACAAGACCACCGCCCATCTAACAAGACCACAGTCCCATCTAACAAGACCACAGTCCCATCTAACAAGACCACCGCCCATCTAACAAGACCACCGCCCATCTAACAAGACCACAGTCCCATCTAACAAGACCACCGCCCATCTAACAAGACCACAGTCCCATCTAACAAGACCACAGTCCCATCTAACAAGACCACCGCCCATCTAACAAGACCACAGTCCCATCTAACAAGACCACAGTCCCATCTAACAAGACCACCGCCCATCTAACAAGACCACTGTCCCATCTAACAAGACCACCGCCCATCCAACAAGACCACAGTCCCATCTAACAAGACCACAGTCCCATCTAACAAGACCACAGTCCCATCTAACAAGACCACAGTCCCATCTAACAAGACCACCGCCCATCCAGCAAGACCACAGTCCCATCTAACAAGACCACCGCCCATCTAACAAGACCACCGCCCATCTAACAAGACCACAGTCCCATCCAACAAGACCATAGTCCCATCTAACAAGACCACAGTCCCATCTAACAAGACCACCGCCCATCTAACAAGACCACCGCCCATCTAACAAGACCACCGCCCATCTAACAAGACCACAGTCCCATCCAACAAGACCATAGTCCCATCTAACAAGACCACAGTCCCATCTAACAAGACCACCGCCCATCCAACAAGACCACAGTCCCATCTAACAAGACCACCGCCCATCTAACAAGACCACCGCCCATCTAACAAGACCACAGTCCCATCCAACAAGACCACAGTCCCATCTAACAAGACCACAGTCCCATCTAACAAGACCACCGCCCATCTAACAAGACCACCGCCCATCTAACAAGACCACCGCCCATCTAACAAGACCACAGTCCCATCTAACAAGACCACAGTCCCATCTAACAAGACCACCGCCCATCCAACAAGACCACAGTCCCATCTAACAAGACCACCGCCCATCTAACAAGACCACAGTCCCATCTAACAAGACCACCGCCCCATCTAACAAGACCACCGCCCATCCAACAAGACCACAGTCCCATCTAACAAGACCACCGCCCATCTAACAAGACCACCGCCCATCCAACAAGACCACAGTCCCATCTAACAAGACCACAGTCCCATCTAACAAGACCACCGCCCATCCAACAAGACCACAGTCCCATCTAACAAGACCACAGTCCCATCTAACAAGACCACCGCCCATCCAACAAGACCACAGTCCCATCTAACAAGACCACAGTCCCATCTAACAAGACCACAGTCCCATCTAACAAGACCACAGTCCCATCTAACAAGACCACCGCCCATCCAACAAGACCACAGTCCCATCTAACAAGACCACAGTCCCATCTAACAAGACCACCGCCCATCCAACAAGACCACAGTCCCATCTAACAAGACCACAGTCCCATCTAACAAGACCACCGCCCACCTAACAAGACCACCGCCCATCCAACAAGACCACAGTCCCATCTAACAAGACCACAGTCCCATCTAACAAGACCACCGCCCATCCAACAAGACCACAGTCCCATCTAACAAGACCACAGTCCCATCTAACAAGACCACCGCCCATCCAACAAGACCACAGTCCCATCTAACAAGACCACAGTCCCATCCAACAAGACCACAGTCCCATCTAACAAGACCACAGTCCCATCTAACAAGACCACCGCCCATCTAACAAGACCACCGCCCATCTAACAAGACCACCGCCCATCTAACAAGACCACAGTCCCATCTAACAAGACCACCGCCCATCTAACAAGACCACAGTCCCATCTAACAAGACCACCGCCCATCTAACAAGACCACCGCCCATCTAACAAGACCACTGTCTCATCTAACAAGACCACAGTCCCATCTAACAAGACCACCGCCCATCCAACAAGACCACAGTCCCATCTAACAAGACCACAGTCCCATCTAACAAGACCACAGTCCCATCTAACAAGACCACCGCCCATCCAACAAGACCACAGTCCCATCTAACAAGACCACCGCCCATCTAACAAGACCACCGCCCATCTAACAAGACCACCGCCCATCTAACAAGACCACAGTCCCATCTAACAAGACCACAGTCCCATCTAACAAGACCACCGCCCATCCAACAAGACCACAGTCCCATCTAACAAGACCACAGTCCCATCTAACAAGACCACCGCCCATCCAACAAGACCACAGTCCCATCTAACAAGACCACAGTCCCATCTAACAAGACCACAGTCCCATCTAACAAGACCACAGTCCCATCTAACAAGACCACCGCCCATCCAACAAGACCACAGTCCCATCTAACAAGACCACAGTCCCATCTAACAAGACCACCGCCCATCCAACAAGACCACAGTCCCATCTAACAAGACCACAGTCCCATCTAACAAGACCACCGCCCATCTAACAAGACCACCGCCCATCCAACAAGACCACAGTCCCATCTAACAAGACCACAGTCCCATCTAACAAGACCACCGCCCATCCAACAAGACCACAGTCCCATCTAACAAGACCACAGTCCCATCTAACAAGACCACCGCCCATCCAACAAGACCACAGTCCCATCTAACAAGACCACAGTCCCATCCAACAAGACCACAGTCCCATCTAACAAGACCACAGTCCCATCTAACAAGACCACCGCCCATCTAACAAGACCACCGCCCATCTAACAAGACCACCGCCCATCTAACAAGACCACAGTCCCATCTAACAAGACCACCGCCCATCTAACAAGACCACAGTCCCATCTAACAAGACCACCGCCCATCTAACAAGACCACCGCCCATCTAACAAGACCACAGTCCCATCTAACAAGACCACAGTCCCATCTAACAAGACCACCGCCCATCCAACAAGACCACAGTCCCATCTAACAAGACCACAGTCCCATCTAACAAGACCACAGTCCCATCTAACAAGACCACCGCCCATCCAACAAGACCACAGTCCCATCTAACAAGACCACCGCCCATCTAACAAGACCACCGCCCATCTAACAAGACCACCGCCCATCTAACAAGACCACAGTCCCATCTAACAAGACCACATTCCCATCTAACAAGACCACCGCCCATCCAACAAGACCACAGTCCCATCTAACAAGACCACCGCCCATCCAACAAGACCACAGTCCCATCTAACAAGACCACCGCCCATCCAACAAGACCACAGTCCCATCTAACAAGACCACCGCCCATCTAACAAGACCACAGTCCCATCTAACAAGACCACCGCCCATCCAACAAGACCACAGTCCCATCTAACAAGACCACCGCCCATCTAACAAGACCACCGCCCATCTAACAAGACCACAGTCCCATCCAACAAGACCACAGTCCCATCTAACAAGACCACAGTCCCATCTAACAAGACCACCGCCCATCTAACAAGACCACAGTCCCATCTAACAAGACCACCGCCCATCTAACAAGACCACCGCCCATCCAACAAGACCACAGTCCCATCTAACAAGACCACAGTCCCATCTAACAAGACCACCGCCCATCTAACAAGACCACAGTCCCATCTAACAAGACCACCGCCCATCTAACAAGACCACCGCCCATCCAACAAGACCACAGTCCCATCTAACAAGACCACAGTCCCATCTAACAAGACCACCGCCCATCTAACAAGACCACAGTCCCATCTAACAAGACCACCGCCCATCTAACAAGACCACCGCCCATCCAACAAGACCACAGTCCCATCCAACAAGACCATAGTCCCATCTAACAAGACCACAGTCCCATCTAACAAGACCACCGCCCATCTAACAAGACCACAGTCCCATCTAAGAAGACCACCGTCCATCTAACAAGACCACCGCCCATCCAACAAGACCACAGTCCCATCTAACAAGACCACCGCCCATCTAACAAGACCACCGCCCATCCAACAAGACCACAGTCCCATCTAACAAGACCACCGCCCATCTAACAAGACCACCGCCCATCTAACAAGACCACAGTCCCATCTAACAAGACCACCGCCCATCCAACAAGACCACCGCCCATCCAACAAGACCACCGCCCGTCTAACAAGACCACCGCCCATCCAGCCCCATCCAATAAAACCACCACCCATCAAAGAAGACGACCGATCCATCCAACAAGACTACAGTACCATCCAACAAGATCACCACCCATCCAACCAAACCAAACCCCCATCCATCCAACAAAACCACTATCCCATCCAACAAGACGACCGACCCAACCAACAAGATCACCACCCATCCAAAAAAACCCACCGCCCATCCAACAAGACAACCGACCCATCCAACAAGATCACCACCCATCCAACAAAACCACCGCCCATCCAACAAAACCACCGCCCATCCAACAAAACCACAACCCATCCAAGAAGACCACACTAAAAAGACCCGACACCGTTTTAAAGCTCCACCCTCTCACACTCAGTAAAAACGCTTTCCATTACATGACCCCCCCCTTCATGACCCCCACCCCATGAACCCCACCCCCCATGACCCCCCCTACCTACCCCCATCTTCAGTGTTTTTTCGTTATGTCACAGGATCCTTACATTCCATTAGCAAACACATTTCTAGAAGCGTCGGGCACATCATCCGTGGCCTCTCATCCACGGGGATGTTTATGTTGGATCACTGGAGTGCTGGCCCTTGCCTACCGCAAAACGTAGAGGGAGAGGTGGGGGGGGGGGGGTGTTAAAATTTCTAGCGCATCTTAAGGGTTCTAAACCTAACTGTAACACAAATTATAGTTTAAACTTTTTTAAAACGATTTAATGATAACTAACGAAGACCGCAGTGAATCGGAAAGGGGAGGGGTGTTGGGGGGAAGGGGGTATAGTAAACAACAAGACAAGAAAAAAAAAACTACAGGCTACAATACGTGTGGCTCTCCATTCACAGTTTGAGATACCCCGGCCAGAACCACTTAAAGCTCCAGGAACTGTTTTAAATACCAACAGACCGAAAAAAGGGGGGGGGCGGTGGTTGTTAGGTTACTTAAGATTTAATCAAGGTGAACTTAGAGGGACAAAAAATTGAAGTCAGTAAAGTACAAGGACAAGAACCAATACCCCAGATGGTAAAGTGTACCAGTTTCTTAAGAACTGATTTAAATGTAGAAACACCCTAGCGTCTGGTCGTTCTTCGGTTCAGGGGCGCTTATCCAATTATTCAATAACAATGCTAAACTATAAATATATACAAGTGTTTACACAGAAGGAGTTAATATTTGTTTATGTATGAATTTAAACGTAAGTTAAAGTAGGAAGTAATAATCAAAAGTACAAGTAGTTTTACATTAGGAAGTAAAAATGACTGTAACTTAAAACTTAGTGTTGTAACATCTAATCCAACAACATACACAACAAACCACCCTTGACGACGCCATGTGGAGCTAAGTATGGTGTTTTAGGTTAAACTCAGTGGCGTTACTAGGACGGAGGTCACCCGGCTCGATAACTGAGGGTGACACCCCCACCCCCTCCAGTCCATAAATTTAGAATTTTTGGTTTGATGTCACCCCTCTCCTCTAATATAAAAACATGAATAGGATAAAACATTATTTTGAGAGTAAATTTTATTTTACCGCACCCCCTTTCCGGCCTTGTGACAAGAATGGTCAGACACACTATGGCTAAATTATAGTTACACAAAATCGAAAGGAATGCAGATTAAAGTATATAAAGTATAAATACATTATGTATTTTTTTACAATTTTTTTCAGGGGTAAAGGTGGTTGACGGGCTCAGGGTTGGAAGGGGGGGGGGTTAAAGGCTTTAATGTGTCGTCGTCCCTGTCTCTCCCCCCCCCCCCTCCCCCTCCCTAAGAAGAGATGCATGAAACAAGCTTAATTGAAATTAAACATATTATTTATTCACCACTCAGCCGTTTACCCGCCAAACACCAGCTAGACCTAGCCACAGTTTCCGGTGCTGTGCGGAAAAAAAAATTCACTAGTACGCCTACTCTCAATTCTATTGTTTGGAGACAGGCGCTGACCTAGTTACCACAGGACAATCCCAAGATGGCCGTAAGTCCGACGACTCTTAAAGTTCACACCAAAAAAAAATTATGTCAGAAGCTGAGTGCAGATGGAATGTACTTTCCTTAAGGGTGTGTGCAAGAAAAGTTCATCTGTCTGACGTTAAGGCCAACCGAATGTTAGATAAGATCCGATTAAAATTAAGTATAAGATTTAAGAAGTTTCTAAGTGGATTAATTTTCTTCACGTATTATGATCTAAAATTAAGTTTTTTGACTAGCCACTAATCTTAGAAGTTTAAAAGTTTATATTTAATTTTAAAAATTAAAATTGATGGTTACTTTATTAAAATTTCTTTCTACTGTATAATTTACACAAGCGTAGTGATCCATTCAGCGCCCGGGGGTAAACTATCAAATTTAGAGCCCTCCCCCCCCCCCCAATTATTTATAGACAGTCATGTTCTTAAAAAGTAAAAGCGCACCCTCCCCTCCCTTCCAATTTGGAATGGTCTTTGAGATTTTTACCAGTCATTTTCCCTTTTTGGTATGGTGTCACATTTAATGTAGAAAACAGTTTTGAGAATCCGAAAAGCCAAGTAGCAGTCTTTCTTAACCTCGGCTGTGGGTGATTCAGTAATGCAGTTCAGAATGAAATTAAAAAAAAAATTATTTCTACCCCGCTTGTCGCCGCTAGGGTCGGCCGCCCCATCCATCCTTCCCCTCGCTACGCCTCTAATAATATACAACCTTTAGTAGTGTGAGATGTATTTCTCCCATCTCTCGTTGAAGTACTCGGACTTGGTCAGTGAGGTATAATTGATACAATTATTAAATGCATAATTTAGGTGAACAATTCGTAGAAGATTATTTGATAACGCTAGGGGACACAACACTTGCTGGACGCTGGTCCCTAATTAAACCCTGGGGAGAATCTCAGAGGAAAGGCCATTGGAGAAAT